>NC_091316.1:9844352-9876852 GCF_038502225.1 Cherax quadricarinatus
TCCTATATGGCAAGATGAGCGTTGCTATTTAAGCAAAGATCGCAAGTTCTGCCTATTCGGCACGACATATATATACACGTTCAAACATGGCCACATTTTTGTTCGGCTTTAAGTTGTCTTAAGTTACTAACCCAAGGTTAATAATTCGAGGAAAATCGTTTTCATCTTGTATTGACAACACGGCTTTGTTTTAGTGACGACAGCAGAGGAGCAGTGATCTATTTTTCTTTATAGTGACGTAAATGTGACGTCACGATCGATACTTGTTGGAATATTTAGTGCAGAAAATTAGTTGACAAAGTATTTTTCATGACCGTAAACATGATATAAATATATTATTTTAAGAAAAACAACGGTTGTTACGGAATGACGCCAATGCCTTGAAAAGTGTGTGTGTTGGGGGTGGGTGGGTGGGTGGGTGGGTGCGTGCGTGCGTGCGTGCGTGCGTGCGTGCGTGCGTGCGTGCGTGCGTGCGCGCGCGCGTGCAGTTATTTCAACTACCTTGAAGTCACGCGTGATAATGAATTTCATGTATATCTCGCCAATTATTAACTGGTTTCGTTAGGAAAATTACCCTTTCTAGAGAAAATGAACTTACAATTGAGTTCCAGGAGCCGGGGATAGCGACAACCTAACATCGGACTAATACAATGTAAACAAAAAAGTACAGTAATAGGTGAGGTCTATACGAGGTCCGGAGTTCACCTGGACGAGTCTTAACACATGTACACTGTATATGCGATCTGCTACCTTCTTTATACCATGGGAATTAATCAACCAAAAAAAATCAGGATTCTTTTTTGTAGTGTTGTTTGTATGCTCGCGTTTGTGAAAGCACTGAAACTGTGTGCTACAGTGCTACACATTGTGTGTGTGTGTGCGTGTGTGTGTGTGTGTGTGTGTGTGTGTGTGTGTGTGTGTGTGTGTGTGTGTGTGTGTGTGTGTGTGTGAGACTGTGTGTGTGTGTGTGTGTGTGTGTGTGTGTATACTCACCTAATTGTGGTTGCAGGGGTCGAGACTCAGCTCCTGGCCCCGCCTCTTCACTGATCGCTACTAGGTCCTCTCCCTCTCTGCTTCCTGAGCTTTGTCATACCTCTTCTTAAAACTATGTATGGTTCCTGCCTCCACTACTTCACTTGCTAGGCTATTCCACTTCCTGACAACTCTATGACTGAAGAAATACTTCCTAACGTCCCTGTGACTCGTCTGAGTCTTCAGCTTCCAGTTGTGACCCCTTGTTTTTGCGTCCCCTCTCTGGAACATCCTATCTCTGTCCACCTTGTCTATTCCCCGCAGTATCTTGTATGTCGTTATCATGTCTCCATTGGCCCTTCTGTCCTCCAGTGTCGTCAGTCCGATTTCCCTCAACCTTTCCTCGTACGACATTCCCCTGAGCTCTGGAACTAGCTTTGTTGCAAACCATTGTACTTTCTCTAACTTCTTGACGTGCTTGACCAGTTGTGGGTTCCAGACTTGTGCTGCATACTCCAGTATGGGCCTAACATACACAGTGTACAGTGTCTTGAACGATTCCTTATTAAGGTATCGGAACGCTATTCTCAGGTTTGCCAGGCGCCCGTATGCTGCAGCAGTTATTTGGTTGATGTGTGCCTCCGGTGACGTGCTCGGTGTTATGGTCACCCCAAGGTCTTTCTCCCTGAGTGAGGTCTGTGGTCTTTGTCCACCTAGCCTATACTCTGTCTGCAGTCTTCTTTGCCCCTCCCCAATCTTCATGACTTTGCATTTGGCAGGGTTGAATTCGAGAAGCCAGTTTCTGGACCACATGTCCAGCCTGTCCAGGTCTCTTTGCAGTCCTGCCTCATCCTCATCCGATTTAATTCTTCTCATCAGCTTCACATCATCTGCGAATATGGACACTTTAGAGTGTATTCCTTCCATCAAGTCGTTCGCATATATCAAAAATAGCACTGGTCCTAGAACTGACCCCTGTGGAACCCCGCTCGTCACAGGCGCCCACTGTGATACCTCTTCACGTACCATGACTCATTGTTGCCTCCCTGTCAGGTATTCCCTGATCCATTGCAGTGTCCTCCCTGTTATATACGCCTGATCCTCCAGCTTCTGCACTAATCAGAGGCCTTTTTGCAGTCTAGGAAAATGCAATCAACCCACCCCTCTCTCTCGTGTCTTACTTCTGTTACCTTGTCATAAAACTCCAGAAGGTTTGTGACACAGGATTTGCCTTCCATGAACCCATGCTGGTTTTCATTTATAATCTTGTTCCGTTCCAGGTGTTCCACCACTCTCCTCCTGATAATCTTCTCCATGGCTTTGCACACAATACATGTCAGAGACACAGGTCTGTAGTTTAGTGCCTCATTTCTGTTTCCTTTCTTAAATATGGGGACTACATTTGCTGTCTTCCATTTCTCAGGTAGTTACCCAGTTTCAAGGGATGTGTTGAAGATTGTGGTTAGAGGCACGCACAGCATCTCTGCTCCTTCTCTAAGGACCCATGGGGAGATGTTGTCTGGTCCCATCGCCTTTGAGGTATCAAGGTCACTTAGCAGCTTCTGCACCTCCTCCTCGGTTGTTCGTATGTCATCCAACACTTGTTGGTATATTCCCTCTTGATGTTCCCTTCTGTGCTGTCTTCCCAGAGCCCTTCCTGTCTCTACTGTAAAAATTTCCTTAAATCTCCTGTTTAGCTCCTCACATACCTCCTGATCATTTCTTGTGAGTTCTCCACCTTCTGTCCTCAGTCTGATCACCTGGTCTTTGACTATTGTCTTCCTCCTGATGTGGCTATACAACAGTTTCGGATCAGTCTTGAATTTCGATGCTATGTTATTTTCATACTGTCGCTGGGCCTCCCTCCTTACCTGTGCATACTCGTTCCTGGCTCTGCGACTAATATCCCTATTTTCATGTGTTCTCTGCCTTCTATACTTTTTCCATTCTCTATTTCACTTAGTTTTTGCCTCCTTACACCGTCGGGTAAACCAGGGGCTCGTTCTGGTCTTCCCATTGTTTCTGTTGCCCTTGGGAATAAACCTTTCCACTGCCTCCTTGCATTTTGTTGTTACATATTCCATCATTTCATTTACTGGCTTTCCTGCCGGTTCTCTGTCCCACGGAACCTCCTGCAGGAAGTTCCTCAACCCTATTATAGTCTGGCTTTTCCCATTCAACTCCTGTTACTCTCTCCACTTGCAACTCTATTATGTATTCAAAGCACAGAACCACGTGGTCACTAGCTCCTAGGGGACTCTCATATGTGATGTCCTCAATGTCTGAACTGCCCAGGATGAACACAAGGTCCAATCTTGCTGGTTCATCCTCCCCTCTCACTCTGGTAGTGTCCTTAACATGTTGGTGCATGAGGTTTTCCAGCACCACATCCAACATCTTGGCTCTCCATGTTTCGGGACCCCCATGTGGCTCCAGGTTTTCCCAGTCAATCTCCCTGTGGTTGAAATCCCCCATAACCAGCAACTTTGCTCTGCTGGAGTGAGCTCTTCTTGCCACCTCAGCAAGTGTGTCCACCATTGCTTTGTTATTCTCTTCATATTCCTCTCTTGGCCTCCTGCAGTTCTGTGGTGGATTATACATCACTGCAATGACCACCTTGTGCTCCCCAGACTGAAGTGTACCTACTATGTAGTCCCTTTCTCCTGTCTCGTCTATGTCTCCCATTTTCTCGAATTTCCATCGTATTTTTACGAGCAGAGCAACCCCTCCTCCCCCTCTGTCCCTTCTATCTTTCCTCATGATCTGGTATCCTGGTGGGAAGATTGCGTCTGTTATTGTCTCCATGAGTTTTGTTTCTGTAACGGCTATGATGTCTGGGGACTTCTCATTGATTCTTTCTTGCCATTCCTCATGTTTATTCGTTAATCCATCCGCATTTGTGTACCAAGCCTTCAACTTCTGTTCTAATACTGTAACTGTGGTCCTGGGGAAATACTGGGGTTGGGAGAGCAGGAGCCCTGGTGGGGGCCTGTGGGGGGTTGCAGTGGAGGTGGAGGAAGAGCTCCCATGAGGGGTTGATGTAGGGGTAAGGTTCGTGGTACGGGGGTGGGAACAATGGGATCGGTGTGTGATGGTTGGTTTGGATTGTGTGTGTGTGTGTGTGTGTGTGTGTGTGTGTGTGTGTGTGTGTGTGTGTGTGTGTGTGTGTGTGTGTGTGTGTGTATGTGTGGAAGTGCTACACAATCGCAGTGTGACGAGTGCTACACATTCCCAAGCGCATATTAATCTTCAAAATTAGATGCAATAGTTGTTATAATGCAATATATTATTCTTAATTGTATTGTTATTATTATTATTATTATTATTAGTATTATTATTTATCCTCGAAGGGTGACCTTTAGGCGGGTTTTCTTCCCCTCACAACGCCAGAAGACCTCATCCGATTGACTTCTAATTTTCAACGGTAACTATTGCCGGATTCTTGGCACAATTGTCATATACACATTACCTATGACAAAAATTGTTGAAATCATTCCCTGCAACTTTGAATGTCTCGGATAATCCCCTAAACCCTTAGAGGCGTAATTTCAAGCGTTCAGAAAAGGTAATTCGACCACGAAACTGAAATTCAAGTGTGTATGTGCAGATTAGACTATTTTATGTTTAAAATAGTGTGAAATTTTTATTTCCGTCAAATCACGATAAATAAGTTTGTTTACCTCTTCTGAAAGGCATCAGTATTTAATGACTGATGCATCTTATAGCCAGGGTATTGCCTATTAAGTTTAGTTTGTACATGGGCAAATTTGTCAGGATGCATAGTAAAATAGTTAAAAAACGGAATCGCTGTAGTCCCTGGCATGACTAGAGATTGTCTCTTCTGATCACCTTTCAATTTTCACCCCACCATGGTGAGGTTTCCTGAGAGCAACGTACGTGCTATTATTGGGTGGCATATATCCCCAATTTACCAGTTTTACTGAATACTTAGTAACACCTGAAGAATGTATTTTCTGACGTAACCCTGAAGAATGTCTCTTCTAACCTAACAACTGGAGAATGTCTCTTCTAACCTAACAACTGGAGAATGTCTCTTCATTCGTAACAACTGAAGAATGTCTCTTCATTCGTAACAACTGAAGAATGTCTCTTCAGACGTAACACCTGAAGAATGTCTCTTCACACCTAACAAATGGAGAATGTCTCTTCAGACTTAACAACTGCAGAATGTCTCTTCTGGTAGTCTTCCGTGGATATGGCATATTGTTTTGTGATTTCTCTCCCTTCAAGGAAGGGAAAAATGCCTTGATGCCAATGACTGGTTCTTGATAATGAAATCAAAAGTCTAATTCCTTAGGCACTGTATGAGCACTCTGGGTTTAGCACTTCCCCATTAAATTGATAATAGTTTGTGTTCTTGACAGTGTTGCGTGCAGATCCAGTGAGAAGTTTCGGTGTGGCTAATGTAGTATTATTATAGTTATGGGGAAGCACTGCAACAGGAGGCGTCATACAGCACTTGGACAACATATGAGGTTCTATCAAAGATTGTGAGAACACTCATTGATGGAAGTGGTGCGTAAAAATGTCCGGCTTTTGTCAATATGAAGTTAAATGTTCCCATGTCAAAATTACATCCAAGATGCGCATATTTGTTGCCTTAATACAAATATTACATATAATTCAAAGATAAGGTATTCTTATTATTTTATTTTAAAGTTTATCTTGTATCTTCACAATTACATGACAACAAGAAATAGAAAATTACTGTCAAAGATCAATATTATTACTCAGTGGTCTGTTCATCTGCAAGACTGTGACAGTAATAGTTAAGTAATTGTTTTCCACCATATTTTGTGTTATTTATAATGGAGAAACATGTAAGTTAGACCTGTTTTGATATACTGCACTACATTTTCATATTAGTATGTTCAAATCAATATTTAACCCTAGTGAGGCATTCATGTGTGTTGTTGGTTCAATAGTCTTATGGTAAGCCTCGCATTCACTTCAGTGATTGCTACTTTTTATGTTCCTCAATATCAACAATAAATTATGATTAGAACGGTTTTATTTTTAATATTTGTCTCCACTGAGTACAGCGTACCTGGGTCTAAGGGATAAAGACTGTTTCTAGAAGTATTACTCTCTAGACTTGACCACATTTTTATTGAGGCTGCAATAATGGAAAAGTATGGTAGTATATAGCAAAATTCCACGAGTCATTGACTCGTGTATTATTATTACCAGTCATTTCAAAATAATGTTATGCATTAGTATTGTCATAACTGACAAACAAGTATGACGTTCATTTGTTTTATCTCAGCAAGCAGGGTATAATATAATGGGAGGTGTATATCTTCTCGACCCTTATTTTAGGGATTAAAATGTTAAATAATGCAAATTATCTAGAATTATTATCAAGTGTTATTATCATTATTTTCTGTGTTAATTCCCTTTTTTTTATTCTTATGAAGGTGTTCAAATGAAACTGCTGGACTTTAGTCATGCCAGGTGAGTCCTCATGTCTTATTAAATATTTGACATTCCTGCAAAATACGAAGTATGCAGCAAAATTAACTGCTTTTGTGGAAAATAATACGAACAGTCATTTTGGGGCAGGACAGCAAGAAAAGGAATTTAAAATACTGAAAAAAAGCAGAAACCAAAATATATCGGCAGAGCTGAAAACAAAAATATTTTAGTAGGGCTGAAGGAAGAGGAATTAAAAAATATTTTAGTAGGGCTGAGGGAAGAGGAATTCAAAAATATTTAAGTAGGGCTGAAGGAAGACGAATTCAAAAATATTTTAGTAGAGCTGAAGGAAGATGAATTCAAAAATATTTTAGTAGGGCTGAAGGAAGAGGAATTCAAAAATATTTTAGTAGGGCTGAAGGAAGAGGAATTCAAAAATATTTTAGTAAGGCTGAACGAATAGGAATTCACAATACCTTGGTAGGACTTTCAAAAGAAGAAATGGAAATATTTACAGACAGAAATTTCTTCGAGGTTGTATGTGAAACTCACAGAATCTATCAACCATTGCCTGCCTAGTATTATGGAAAATTTCGTTCACCTTCGTTAATTTTTGTCTCGCTATGTTATTAGAGTAAGTTCATTGTGGTTTGCTGCTTCACGTAAATATTATATAAATTATTTATGCATTATAATTATGTGAATCGCTAAACCCGTGTGCGTTATGGAGGGCCTAGAGTATTGGAGGCTCGATTCTTCGTCTAATCAAATCGACAGACGTGCTTCTTAGTTATATTCTCTCAGGTGAATGTACAAAATTGTATTGGGATTCAGCAGAAAATGTTTTTTTTTTATATTTTATTTAAAAATACATTACAATACATTAAAAATAAAAGAATAAAAGAACACCTTATCGACTCCGCCACAGAAAAATTAAATTTTTCCATTTTCTAAATACACACTGCAGGTTCATCTTTGTGCTGACACAAAATATCCCCCCATCCCTTATGCTTTTTATCTCTTTACTCCAATGCTAAATGCCAGATTATACATTTCATCAATCAAAATATATTACAATAAGCATAAATATATCAATTATACTTATCATCCGACTAATAGGTGTACATTGTCATTACACAGAATTCCATGAAATTTACCTTAGAATTAATACATATATTGACAATGCTCACAATCCTTCCCGTCTTCTAAATACAGTGTACACACATTCAATTACATGTCGTTATGATCCAATCATAATTAAATTACACTTCCCCTTTTCCCCAGTGCAAGATAAATGCCACTTGCACTAGACGTCACAACATCTTACATTTGTTCACTTAAACTTATAAAATAATAACTAACATAAATAAAACTTATAACAATATATAGATAGTAATTACTGACAAAGTGAAGGGTACCAACTAATATGGTAACAGTACACTAGATATTGAAACTCACACACTAATACATATTCTCATATTTATGTATTATCATGTTCAACAAGATATATATATTTATTAACAAAGTTCCAGAGCAATATCAGACTTACTCTGTCACACACTAAATTACATAATATAACATTATGGCTCCTAATAAAACATGTACAGAGCAGTACTACCTCAATCATTAAAAAACCATCCTGCACAAGACACTTCAGAAAGCCACCCCCTGACCCCATACTGTCTATATTAAAAAACACAAACTCACGTTCCCTTTCATGCTCAAGTCCGTACCTGACGTCTAAAGTCATAAAACCCCTGTCTCTTAACCAAAAGTCACCAGTTCACCCCCCAACGCCCCCCCCCCTCATTCCTAACGACTTTACACCCATGTACTCCACTACCACACACTTATTCCACCTTCCATCCTCCACTAATCTCAAAACGGAACAAAAGTGCCAGTTTAGGGAGAAACAACCCATTCCAGCTCTAAACTACACCCAACCCTAACATTACACCTACCGTCAGATTACGATAACCCAAGGGAAAACTATTTACCCACACCCTCCCATATAGTAGCCTATTTCTGCAAACTGTACGATACACACTCGCCGCAAGCACCCGCACCCTACAATCACCCCCCCACCTCCCGCATGCACCAAGACACGTACGAAATATCTGCCACCAAATACATCACTGCCCTCCGAATGTCCTTGGAAACCCCGCCCACATCAAAATGCAAAGCCCTCAAAGTCGAAATGTTTCTCCCCCCTCCCGCCACTATACCCAGTACCCTCGCTAACCATGTCCTTACAACCTCCAAGTTTTCACAAAAGTATACAGCATGAAAAGCAGTCTCCTCTTCCCCCCAATGCATACAAGTGCCCGTACCTACATAACCCATTCTATATAGCGCTGACCTTGAAGCTAGAATTCCCATAAAGAACCTATAAACCACTTCACGAACCCTTGGCTTTAATCTAATCTTCCGAAAGTCTTCCCAAATGCCCCTCCAATCATACATCGGGTATGTTGCTACTCCCTGTATCACTTTACCCTGCCTACCTGTCCTCCCAAGCCTACTTACCCTTACTTTTTTTGCATCCCGTATTGCCAACAAATTACGCACCATATCTTCACACACAAGTAGCGCCTTCCCCTTCCACCATTTTCGCACATCCTCCATGACCTCTCCCACCCTTCTACCCCTCTCCCCTCCTGTCCTCAAGTACCGCTGCTTTACTTACGCTGCCTTCACTCGTGTGTCCAAAGGTATAAGACCCAGCCCACCCTGCCGCACGCCCATCATCACCACCTCCTTCCGTAGCCATGGCTTCCCATAACCCCACACATACCTCAAAACCACCCTCTCCAGTTCCTGAATATCACCCGACCTCAGGGGATATACTTCTGCCACTCCCCACACATTACTATAAACAAGTGTGTTTACTACCACCACCCTCTACTGCAACATTACATCCCCTGCCCTCCACCCGCGCATCCTACCCATCGCTCTACTTACAACATCCTTGGAATTTATTCTCTGCGCCTCCCCCACGTCCGCCATGTACACAACCCCACATATCTTAATTCTATCCACTACGTTCCACCTATACAGTTCCCCCCCCCCACCCACGTGCCTACTTCTAATAACTTTGACTTTGCTCCATTAATCCTTATCCCTGTCGCCCCACCAAAAATCTCTATTATACGTCCCACATTCCCCAATCCTATTTCCCCTCCCACCAATACTGTGGTGTCATCCACATACCCCACAATACCACATCTGCCAGGACCCTCCTCTCCCTGTCCCCACACTCCTTTCTCTATAAGCCTATAAAAAGGGTCCTGCATGCATGCAAAGAGGATTTGAGACAAGGGACAACCCTGTCGCAAACCCTTCCCCAACTGCACCGGCAACCCTAACTTCGTAATAAAGTTGGTAGAATTACCGACAACATGTAAAGTAAAAGGACACAAGTGCAGCTAATGTGACATTTTATTGTGGCAACGTTTCGCTCTCCAGGAGCTTTATCAAGCCATTACAAAAAATACATGGACACAGAGGGTATATAAAGGCTCAGAGTGAGGTGCAATACTAGTGAGGTACCATTTCGATGTTCACTAGTGGTGGTAGTAGTAGTAGTAGTAGTAGTAGTAGTGACAAAAGTAATACAATATGTAGAGCAATTAATTCGTACATGAGTAAAAGGAAATAAAAGCTATTACTTGGGTAACATAAAAATAGTTTGGACAAATACAGAGTGGTAAGAGGCAGCTTGTTTCAGTGTTCACTCATGTACGAATTAATTGCTCTACCATATTGTATTACTTTTGTCACTACTACTACTACTACTACTACTACTACTACTACTACTACTACTACTACTACTACTACTACTACTACTACTACTACTACTACTACTACTACTACTACTACCACCACTAGTGAACATCGAAATGGTACCTCACTAGTATTGCACCTCACTCTGAGCCTTTATATACCCTCTGTGTCCATGTATTGTTTGTAATGGCTTGATAAAGCTCCTGGAGAGCGAAACGTTGCCACAATAAAATGTCACATTAGTTGCACTTGTGTCCTTTTACTTTACAACCCTAACTTCCCATTAACCTGTACCCTGACCCTTGCAGGCGTATACAAATTAGTCACCCAGCGCACAATCTCATCCCCAAAACCCTGTTTTTTGTAAAATACTCCACAACATACGTCTATCTACACTGTCATAAGCCTGCTTCCAATCAATCCCCAAGATCCCCCCCTCCCTTGTCTACCCTCCACGAAATCCCTAATTCTTCCATGCCCCTCACGCATACTTCGACCTAGAATCCCACACTGTCCTCTGTAAAGCTCGGCCAAGCACCTTTTTCATACGATTACCTAAAACCTTCGCAAAAACTTTATAATCAACACACATGAGGGAGATCTCCCTAAAAGCACCCAAGGTCTTCCCCCCCCCTTATAGACCAAAACAACTACCCCCGTGCCCTGCGATTCCCCCAACACTCCCGTTTCCTTCATACAGTTAAACAACGAGACCAGACATTCCTTCATACAATCCCAATGTGTAATATAGAAATCATTAGGAATTCCATCAATGCCCGGCGCTTTTCCCCTACTCAAGCCCATTACCGCCTCCTCCACCTCCTCCTCACTGATCCTACCCTGTATTACCGCTCTCTCCTCCTCCCCTAAAATACCCCGAATTCCTTCCCCTAGAATCTCTCTCTCCCTCCCTCCTCCCTCCCCCTGCTTAAAATTCTCCCTAAACCAATAATCAGCATAATTACTCATTCCATCGGTGGTACTAAGTACCTGCCCCACCCTATATCCCCCCACCCCTTTACACCCCTCTAATTCCATAATCGTGGTCATCTGTTGCCTATTCCTAAATCTCCTCAAAACACATCCTGACGGTTTGTCACCCCATAGTACCTCCTCTAATCCTTCCCTCACACGTATCGCATCAAAACGAGAATTTTGTATATCCCTCAATCTTCCCCTTAAAACCTTTATTTCTCCATGTCTAACCCCCTCCCCCTTCATAACAATCATTGAGCTGCCCCTCAAAATATATCTGTAAACCAAACCTCCACCTCACCTCATCCCGTCCTCTATGCTGATAATACTCCTTAATCTGCAATTTAGCATGCTTCTCCCACCATTCCAATACATCCTCCTCTTTGTTACGAACCTCCCAGAGTTGCCTCCACCATTCCCTAAAAAACAACCCCTCCCCCTTCCCCTGAAGTAGCCGCACATTCATTTTCCAATAACCCACATACCTACGAACCATCCCTTCCCATGCCATCTCTGCCAAAACGGCACGATGGTCCGGAAAACCTAAATCTATCGTCATTACACGTTCTACTGTAATATCTCGAGTTATATATATATACGGTCCAACCTGGCAGCATAACCCCTCCGCATAAACGTGTGCTCTACTCTCCACCCATTGCCCCTGACTGTCATAAACTCCTGCATCCCTCAACAAATCCCTCAATACCCCAGGCACACACCCGGCCCCTCTAGGCTCCACATCCTTATTCCTGATTACACAGTTCCAATCCCCACCTATTATAGAAACCATGGGTAAACCCCGCATGTAGAAAAGCAAAACCTCCCTTACAAAATTCACCTTTACCCGTATGTTACTATCAGCCGGCATATATATCCCCAGAAAACATACTCTAATCTCACCCCATATCCCCTCCACCCTCACCACCCTCCCCTCCCCCCCTCTTCCCACATGAGCACGTGAAATGGGCTGGATTCCCTCACTGCCACTGCCACCCCACCCTTTAATTTCCCTGAACTACAGCATACATCCTAAAACCGTTCAGCCTCAACTCTCTGCCACACTTAAAATTGTGTTCTTGAATAAAGCACACATCAGTGTTAAAACGCCGCAAAACATCCTCCAACCATACTCATTTACCGTCAGCTCTAAGGCCATTCACGTTTATAGTTAGACACTTAAAGATTCAGAAAGGGTGGCTTTCCTCTATGTCTCTGTGCCCTGTCTATTACACTTTTTGCTGCTTCTGTCTTTTCCCGTGCACTCTTGCCCGCCTGGACCCCCTTCCCCCCCTCTGCACTACCCTGCCCCTTAATCACTCCCGCCCACGTCTTCTACCCAGAACGCTGAGCTGGTGTAATAACTTCATCATCCGACGAGCCTCCAGCTCTCTTTCTAGATGTACCCTCAAACTCTATGTCAGTATTTCCACTCCCCCTATGCACCTCAACTTCCACCTGCAGCAACTGCAACATGCCAGACTGACCCCGGAGGCCCTAGAATCTACTCAATCAGGTCTTCCTCAACCATCAGAATTCTCCCGTCTGCAGAGGGGTTCTCCTCCGCAGGCACGTCCAGGAAAGACTTAATCATCTCCTGTAGGGGTGCAGATAACTCCTGTAGGTCACCGGCCTCTCCCACCCCCACAGGCTGCTGCTCAACACCCGGGTCTGCCTGCGGGGGAGCATCCGAAGCCACTGGTAGCGTCACACAATTCTCTTCCACGCCCTCCACTTCGTCCACCCAATTACCTTTGCCTAATGCACTCATAGCCTTCGGCAGAGATGCCGCCAGAGACTCTGTGGCTACTTGCAGTTCCAAAGGCCGCAGCGCTGCTGCCTTACCACACCCAGCCGCCATGTGGTCAAAAGCGCCACACAGGCGACACGTCTTGCGTTGTCCCGCGTAGGTCACATACATCTGTGTCCTAAAATCCTCCAGGACAACATACGAGGGAATAGGTCTTCTCAGTGTCATCTTGACGGTGTAAGATCCAGCAGGCAACCCTGCATAGATTCCATCCGTCCATCGGCCTAAAGTTATAGCATGCACCTCACCATATCGTTGAAAAGTCTCTCTGATATCCACATCATCTGCTTCAAAAGGAACGTTGCGGATCCTCACCCAGGTGTAGTATTTTGAGGCATCCCGCAGGCGTACCTCCAGTCCAGATGATACGGCGATGCTTTTCTCCTGGTACTGAGTCACCGTCCTTTCATACGCCTCCACTGTGCAGAACTTTATGAAGATTCTTGAAGAACCATTAAGCGCTGTTCCATGTAGTTCATCATTGTCAATGCCAAACGTGTCCCGTATAATCGTTGGTAATAAAACAGAGGCATTCGTCGGATAAATTGTTCCTTTAACAAGGTCAACACACACGGTGTTGCTCCTCCTGCGGTAGCTGGCAGCCATCTTGGTGAAAACAGGAAGTTGCGCAACAGAGAAAGCAGGAGCTTTTTCGCAGCTCGTCCACACGGCCCGAGAGCGATGAGGACAATCAAAAATGGTTGGTAGCGCTGTTGGTTGTAGTTGATTGGTGAGTAGCACTGATACCTGCCATTAGAAGGTGGGTTGCACAAAGGCCTGCAGTTGAAATGTAGGTAGAAACTTATTCCAATAGTTGAAAGGTGGGTAATGTTGATGCCAACAGTGGGTTGCACTAACGCCTGCAGTTGAACGATGGATATCATTGACGCTTGCAATTGTAAGGTGGGTTGCACAAAGGCCTGCAGTTGACAGGTGAATTGCATTGATGCCTGCAGTTGAAAGGATTCCCAAATAATTTCCTGATCTAAAAAAAAAAATCATATATGCTGAGCCAGAATAAATGTCCTACCGTCCTGAAATCCAATTTTCAAAAGTGGTGCTCAGAACTCTGGTAAAAGATGTTTTTTATAGCACGAATATTAAATTATTTCAGCTGTTGCATTTCTAATTGTTGTCGGTGATAAATCAATTTAATCTCTGTGTTGGTTAGTTTATTCCCCGGTAATAAATCAAATTTAATCTCTGTGTTGATTTCTTCCCCGTTGATAAATCGGTTTAATCTCTGTACTGAGTACATTGCTTTGTTAGTAAACAAACTTAAACAAGATAGATTAATGAATATATCGACAGTGATGAACACAACAGATTTTACGAGATGCGTATTTACTGTTGTTGTTAAAACAACAGGAATGGGAGGAGTGGGGATAATCAGGTTTGATAAACAGGTGAGGGGTAGCTTTAATCCCATGGATCAGAAGCCTGCCACCAATATCTACTGCAAGCATTTCCTTCTTCCGTACCTCCCTTTAAGGGGATACACTAGACCAGAAATGAGGTCCTTGTGAAGCTGCTTTTCTCAACTCGCCTTAAAATATCACGCCTCTGGACTTTACTAATAGCACAAATAGTTTCAAGTAAACTTTCTTAATGGTACAGTAAAGAAAACGCACCAGTTACAGAATTTCGTGTATTTGGTAAAGATTTTGTTTCAGCCTTGTGAATATGGTATGTGTATTAGCGCAGTCCTAGTTTTGTCATGAAGTCCGACTTTAATTCAAGAAAATCAAATCACCTTGTATATCTCATCCGACCACTTGTATAAGTCTTATCTGAACACCTGTGCATATCTTGTCTAAGAGATGTGCTCATACAGCTGTTGCTGAACAGTTAAAATAATCATTATTAGTATTATTACCTCCATGAGGGAGAGCGATAAACCCATAGGGGGTCATACATCGTCAGGAGAAATGGAAGGCATTCAGACTAGATTCAAGGAATTGGAGCACAGATTCAAATACTTAGATCAAGAGCCCTTCACCAGCATCAATTAACTTCCCTTGAGGGGGAGAGGGAGTAAAGATAGAAGAATGACCATGTAAAACACATGACTGAATAATTTTAGATAAAAATGAGCTTACAAGTTCAGCGAAGACAGCTGCTATGTTCCATATATCTGTACTAATGTCTGAGTTCTATTTGTATTAGTTTTTTTCTGTTCTGTTGAATGTGGTTTATTTGTGTATATATGTTTTACCTATTATGTCAGTATGTCTCTCTCTCTCTCTCTCTCTCTCTCTCTCTCTCTCTCTCTCTCTCTCTCTCTCTCTCTGTCTTTCTCTCTCTGTCTCTCTCTGTCTCTGTCTGTCTGTCTCTCTGTCTCTCTCTCTTCACTCGCAAACACGCACGCACGCGCACACTCGCGCGCACGCACACACACACACACACACACACACACACACACACACACACACACACACACACACACACACACACACACACACACACACACACACACACACACACACACACACGACACAGTTCCTCACAAGCGACTAGTGCAGAAACTAAAGGATCAGGCGCGTATAACAGGAAGGGCAATGCAATGGATCAGAGAATACCTGACAGGGAGGCAACGAGTCATGGTACGGGATGATATGATGCTTCCCAGGGCATAGTTCTAGCTGCTCAGTCAAATTATGTTCCAAATAGGGAAATCAGATCAAACAAAAATGATCCTAAATGGATGAACAATAGATTAAAATATCTGATTGGTCAAAAGAGAGGCATATATAGGCAAATCAAAAGTGGAGAGGGGCAATTGAGAAATCGATATATTCAGTTAAAGAGAGAAATAAAAAAAGGAATTAGAAAAGCAAAAAGAGATTATGAGGTTAAAGTTGCAAGAGAATCGAAGACTAACCCAAAAGGATTCTTTCAGGTATACAGAAGTAAGATCAGGGACAAGATAGGCCCACTCAAAAGTTCCTCGGGTCAGCTCACTGACAGTGATAAGGAAATGTGTAGAATTTTTAACACATACTTCCTCTCAGTTTTTACACAGGAGGATACCAGCGATATTCCAGTAATGATAAATTATGTAGAACAGGACGATAATAAACTGTGCACTATTAGGGTCACAAGTGACATGGTCCTTAGGCAAATAGATAAATTAAAACCTAACAAATCCCCAGGCCCTGATGAACTGTATGCAAGGGTTCTAAAGGAATGTAAAGAGGAGCTTAGCACACCTTTGGCTAATCTTTTCAACATATCACTACAAACTGGCATGGTGCCAGATAAGTGGAAAATGGCAAATGTGATACCTATTTTCAAAACAGGTGACAGGTCCTTAGCTTCGAACTATAGACCAATAAGCCTAACCTCCATAGTGGGAAAATTTATGGAATCAATAATTGCCGAGGCAGTTCGTAGCCACCTTGAAAAGCATAAATTAATCAACGAATCTCAGCATGGTTTTACAAAGGGGCGTTCCTGCCTTACGAATTTATTAACTTTTTTCACTAAGGTATTTGAGGAGGTAGATCATGGTAATGAATATGATATTGTGTATATGGACTTCAGTAAGGCTTTTGACAGGGTCGCACATCAGAGACTATTGAGGAAAATTAAAGCACATGGAATAGGAGGAGAAATTTTTTCCTGGATAGAGGCATGGTTGACAAATAGGCAGCAGAGAGTTTGCATAAATGGGGAGAAATCAGAGTGGGGAAGCGTCACGAGCGGTGTCCCACAGGGGTCAGTGTTGGGCCCCCTGCTGTTCACAATCTACATAAACGACATAGATGAGGGCATAAAGAGCGACATCGGCAAGTTTGCCGATGACACCAAAATAGGCCGTCGAATTCATTCTGACGAGGACATTGGAGCACTCCAGGAAGATTTGAATAGACTGATGCAGTGGTCGGAGAAGTGGCAGATGCAGTTTAATATAGACAAATGCAAAGTTCTAAATGTTGGACAGGACAATAACCATGCCACATATAAACTAAATAATGTAGATCTTAATATTACGGATTGCGAAAAATATTTAGGAGTTCTGGTTAGCAGTAATCTGAAACCAAGACAACAGTGCATAAGTGTTCGCAATAAAGCTAATAGAATCCTTGGCTTCATATCAAGAAGCATAAATAATAGGAGTCCTCAGGTTGTTCTTCAACTCTATACATCCTTGGTTAGGCCTCATTTAGATTATGCTGCACAGTTTTGGTCACCGTATTACAGAATGGATATAAATTCTCTGGAAAATGTACAAAGGAGGATGACAGAGTTGATCCCATGTATCAGAAACCTTCCCTATGAGGATAGACTAAGGGCCCTGAAACTGCACTCTCTAGAAAGACGTAGAATTAGGGGGGATATGATTGCGGTGTATAAATGGAAGACAGGAATAAATAAAGGGGATGTAAATAGTGTGCTGAAAATATCTAGCCTAGACAGGACTCGCAGCAATGGTTTTAAGTTGGAAAAATTCTTCAGATTCAGGAAGGATATAGGAAAGTACTGGTTTGGTAATAGAGTTGTGGATGAGTGGAACAAACTCCCAAGTACCGTTATAGAGGCCAGAACGTTGTGTAGCTTTAAAAATAGGTTGGCTAAATACATGAGTAGATGTGGGTGGGTGTGAGTTAGACCTGATAGCTTGTGCTACCAGGTCGGTTGCCGTGTTCCTCCCTTAAGTCAATGTGACCTGACCTGACTAGGTTGGGTGCATTGGCTTAAGCCGGTAGGAGACTTGGACCTGCCTCGCATGGGCCAGTAGGCCTTCTGCAGTGTTCCATCGTTCTTATGTTCTTATGAGGTATCACAGTGGGAACCTGTGACGAGCGGGGTTCCACAGGAGTCGATCCTAGGACCAGTGCTATTTCTGGTATATGTGAATGACATGATGGAAGGGACAGACTCAGAGGTGTCCCTGTTCGCAGATGATGTGAAGTTAATGAGGAGAATTAAATTAGATGAGGACCAGGCAGGACTTCAAAGAGACCTGGACAGGCTGGACACGTGGTCCAGCAACTGGCTTATTGAATTTAACCCTGCCAAGTGCAAAGTCATGAAGAT
Source organism: Cherax quadricarinatus (assembly GCF_038502225.1). NCBI lineage: Eukaryota > Metazoa > Arthropoda > Malacostraca > Decapoda > Parastacidae > Cherax > Cherax quadricarinatus. Next base: position 9,862,366 of record NC_091316.1, read on the forward strand.
CGGAGAAGGCCAAAGAAGACTGTAGACAGAGTATAGACTAGGTGGCCAAGGATTGCAAACCTCACTCAAGAAGAAAGATCTTGGGGTTACCATAACACCGAGCATGTCTCCGGAAGCACACATCAACCAGATAACTGCTGCAGCATACGGGCGCCTGGCAAACCTGAGAATAGCGTTCCGATACCTTGGTAAGGAATCGTTCAAGACACTGTACACTGTGTACATCAGGCCTTACTGGAGTATGCAGCACCAGTTTGGAACCCACACCTGGTCAAACACGTCAAGAAAATAGAGAAAGTGCAAAGGTTTGGGGTATGTACTACGAAGAAAGGTTGAAGGAAATCGGACTGACGACATTGGAGGACAGGCGGGTCAGGGGAGACATGATATCGACAAACAAAATACTGTGTGGGATAGATAAGGTAGACATAGACAGGTTGTTCCAGAGAGGGGACACAGAAACAAGGGGTCACAATTGGAAGCTGAAGACTCAGACGAGTCAGAGGGATGTTAGGAAGTATTTCTTCAGTCATAGAGTAGTCAGGTAGTGGAATAGCCTAGCAAGTGATGTGGTGGAGACAGGAACCATACATAGCTTTCAGACGAGGCATGACAAAATTCTGGAAGCAGAGAGAGAGAGGACCTAGTAGCGATCAGTGAAGAGGCGGTGCCAGGAGCTGAGTCTCAACACCTGCAACCACAATTAGGTGAGTACACACTTATGTACGATATAGAAAATATATCCTCTGCTTCAAAATTATATTTATCCAGTTACTGTGTAAGTTAATCCCGGTAAGTTTCGATACTAAGCTCTTGATTCACTCTGCATCTTGCTCTGTATGAATACATCAGAATCTCGTTGATATAATTTGCAATGAAATCCTTGCAGTCTTTTCTATATAAATATTTCCTGACACTTGTTGGAGTCAGATTTATTCAGAGTCAAAACCGGAAAAGTTTAATAGGTATAACCGGTTGTGGAGAGCTTTATTAACTTATTGGAGCGGTTATTTGGTATTAATAGTCTTTACAACGTTAGGAATAAATGAAAAAAAAATGCGTTTATCATTTAATACTTACGATAGATGAGGCTAAATTCCTAGTGATGAAGGTGCTGACTTCTGGTGATGAAGGTGCTGATTCCTGGTGTTGAAGGTGATGACTCCTGGTGATGAGGTGCTGACTTCTGGTGATGAAGGTGCTGATTCCTAGTGATGAAGGTGCTGACTTCTGGTGTTGAAGGTGATGACTCCTGGTGATGAGTTGCTGACTTCTGGTGATGAAGGTGCTGATTCCTGGTGATGAAGGTGATGACTCCTGGTGATGAGGTGCTGACTTCTGGTGATGAAGGTGCCGATTCCTGGTGTTGAAGGTGATGACTCCTGGTGATGAGTTGCTGACTTCTGGTGATGAAGGTGCTGATTCCTGGTGATGAAGGTGATGACTCCTGGTGATGAGGTGCTGACTTCTGGTGATGAAGGTGCCGATTCCTGGTGTTGAAGGTGATGACTCCTGGTGATGAAGGTGATGATTTCTGGTGATGAAGGCGCTGACTTCTGGTGTTGAATGTGCTGATTCCTGGTGATGAAGGTGATGACTCCTGGTGATGAGGTGCTGACTTCTGGTGATGAAGGTGCTGATTCCTGGTGATGAAGGTGATGACTCCTGGTGATGAGGTGCTGACTTCTGGTGATGAAGGTGCCGATTCCTGGTGTTGAAGGTGATGACTCCTGGTGATGAAGGTGATGATTTCTGGTGATGAAGGTGATAACTCCTGGTGATGAGATGCTGACTTCTGGTGATGAAGGTGCCGATTCCTGGTGTTGAAGGTGATGACTCCTGGTGATGAAGGTGATGATTTCTGGTGATGAAGGCGCTGACTTCTGGTGTTGAATGTGCTGATTCCTGGTGACGAAGGTGATGACTCTTGGTGATGAGGTGCTGACTTCTGGTGATGAAGGTACTGATTCCTGGTGATGAAGGTGATGACTCCTGGTGATGAGGTGCTGACTTCTGGTGATGAAGGTGCTGGTTCCTGGTGATGAAGGTGCTGACTTCTGGCGATGAAGGTGCTGATTCCTGGTGTTGAAAGTGATGACTCCTGGTGATGAGGTGCTGACTTCTGGTGATGAAGGTGCTGATTCCTGGTGATGACTCCTGGTGATGAGATGCTGACTTCTGGTGATGAAGGTGCTGATTCCTGGTGTTGAAGGTGATGACTTCTGGTGATGAAGGTGCTGACTTCTGGTGATGAAGGTGCTGATTCCTGCTGACGAAGGTGATGAAGGTGCTGACTTCTGGTGATGAAGGTGCTGACTCCTGGTGATGAAGGTCCTGACTCCTGGTGGTAAAGGTGCTGACTCCTGGTGATAAAGGTCCTGCCTCCTGGTGATGAAGGTCCTTGTCATGTAGGGGGGTAATGATTAGGGGAATATGGGGGTAAGAGGAGGGAGTCAGTAGGTAGGGGACAGGCGAGGCAGTAGGAGGGATGAGTGCGGAGGTTGGTAGGTAATGTGAGGTCACTGGTGACTACATCTTCACCTCTCATTACTCTACCCACCACACTACTCACCCTCTCACTACTTGAAATAAAATAATGAATAAAAGAGCAAATAACGGGGACAGTGAATGTTACTATTCTACTCAAACACAGTTTATTATTAAGTCCTTGTACAATAATATATGTATTTGGGAACAGGAGTACATTATTGGGGGTTAGATAAATGGGGTGGTACACATAAGCAGTGAGACAATTAGCTTGGCGAAACAGAATGTAACTTACAATATAGTTCAGAGGACAATTCACTACAGGTCCCAAGACCTACACAGCACGAGTACTGCTCCAAGCCAGTACTCTGCCCAGTGCCTCCAACAGTCTCCTCCAGAGACTTCAGCAGCCTTCTCCCGAGCCCTGCACCCCAGCAGCAGCTCCGCTCGAAGTCTCTCTGCTCAGAGCTCTGCACCCAGGCCAGAGCTCTGCCCGAATCTCCCCTGCTCAGCTGTTCCTTGGGCTTATATGGTGGTCCAAGCACACCCCACAACCACGTGTACGACCTGACGCCTGGATTTGACGCCAGTGACGAACAAAGGTGCTGAGACTTAAGCCGGAAAGGCGTGTCTCTGACAGACATTTGCCAAGGCAAGGTGACCATACAATTGGTTAAATTAGGTCTCCCCAGAGACCTCACAAGCCCAGCTGAACTACATCACATCCTGACTCCTGGTGATAAAGGTGCTGACTCCTCGTGATGAAGGTGCTGTGTCCTGCTAATTAAGGTGCTGACTCCTGCTAATAAAAGTGCTGACTTCTGGCGATGAAAGTGCTGACTCTTGGTGATGAAGGTGCTGATTCTTAGAATTGGAGGAGTTGATATCCTAGTGCTGGAAAAACTGTAGAGTTTCGAACACACACACACACACACTTATCTCACATATGTGCATAAATGCGCTTAGGCGTATTTCCACGTGCTCATGCGTAAAAATTATTCATACCGGTCATTTCGGACATACGTACGTAAATATATTCAGTCTTACGAATGTGCATTCACGAGTGCGCATATACACTGAGACACATTCGCAAGTGGCTGTCAGCAAGCGGAATGAAGTCCGAGTGTACTGGAAACTTCAAACAATTAACTGACAAGTTGAAAGATGAAGACGGGGATACCACGATCTATATTGAGAAACAAACCATTCTCCCTTTACTAAGAATTCGTAATTAGGCGCTCATCATTATTCATATGGGGCTCACACGTATGCCCATATATACCCCCGGAATTATGTTTATACGCACTCAAACACTAAGACTATTTATATAGACAGATACAAGACCATTCATATTTGCATGAATATACAGGCAGGTACACTTGCTGCATCCTCTTCATCAACCTGTTCCTCTCCGTGCGTCCTAAAGTATACAGCATCTCCATTTTAATTCCATTACGTGGAGGGTACAATGCATGAAGTGTATTTCATCTGAGCTGAGCTAATACCACCCAACACCACCAACCGCCCTGACTAAAACGCCCCTCGCTTCATCTAAATTAATTAACAGAGTCATCTCGGGGAAATCCTAATCACTGAGTATTTAATCTTTCAGCTGCAGGAACTTATTGTGTGAAGATCTAAATAAAAAAGTATACATATGTTATGTACTAGCGTTCTGGGTAATGGTCTTCTTTTCCGAAAGTCGAAGATGTGGTGAATTATCGTCATTGGCTAAGCGTTAGGGTAGAGAGCGGTGTGTGCGTCAGGTGGAGAGGCAGGCAGGATGGATGCTGCGGCAGCCTGCAACACTCTAGAATATGCAGAATAAATTGCAGGAAACTTGTTTGTGTGGAGGAAGAAAAATGCGCGGAGTTACCCGAACATTCTGACTATATTATCCACCTGTAGGAATATTAATAAAAGAAACTGTTGAAGTACAGTAGCGTACAGTACGGAGGCACACATTAATCAAGGTCTGGTAAATAGTCTTGTATTGCGTTATTTAATCACTGGTGTAGGTCATCCTTGAAATCAGCATTCTGTAAAGTTAAAAAATCAGATGTACCTGAATTTCTCCTTTGTAATAATCGGTAATTAATATGGTAAATGCAACCCTCGGAGAAAATCTCACTGTAGACAAGAGAGGTCAGTAACATTACTTAGTTGCTCGTTTTAAGTAACTCACTTTTCTTCTGGTTCAGTAATGCCATATTTCCCTTTATTATTATTTCTTAATGATCGTCTTCAGCAACTTATATACATTTTTTAATTTTAATTCGGATAATTAATTTCTTGATAATTTTATGGTTCGCCTTTTTTTTGTTTTATTTGTTAAAATTTCGTTCTGAATATTCCCCCATCCAGGAAGACTGGTAACTAAAGTTATATAAATTTTGCGTATACCTTTTTTTTTTTTTACAGGAAAACTAACTTCGCACCCCAATCTAACCTTGCTGCACTTTACGCAGTATATTTATCCATTTTATTTTAGAATTTACCTAATTCTAGTAATTTGCCTTCTTTGAAGGCAATCTTCAGATGACGCTTTTATTTTTATTAACTTTACTCCGATACCCGTCTAAAGATGTGCGATTCTCTGGGGTGGGGTTGCTTCCCAGAGGCCCTGACCCTCCCCAAATAATTTGGAATTCAGGTCGAGGCCCTTGGGAAAGATCCCTGAAGGGTGCCACCCACTGGTGGGTGCTTGTTGTAGCATTTACAAAGTATTCTGGTGATTATCTATTACCTATAATACCCCTGACCTGACGCTTGATTACCTTAGCATAGTGAGAAGGCTTGGAAGCCTGGCATAAAAACTAAGGAGTTTTTTTCCCCTAACGTCAAAATTAACTGCGACTTGCGGCATGCAATGAATTATGGATATTGCTTTGATTGCGATGAATTAATTTTGATGTATTGGAAATTATATCAGATGATAGCCACAAATTGGTATTCAAGTTAGCATTTTGTTAAGATACATGAAAATGGTAACAATGTCAATGAATTAATAACGCTGTTAACAATCTTTTGATATTCAAAACATCGAATATTCAAACGATTTTAGTGCTTTATAAATCATTTCCTTAATAGCTCTTCCTTTCTGACTTATGAACATTTTAAGAGCAATGTTTTTATCTGTCTCATATTTACTACACTCCGGTGATCTTCAACATGATCTATTCAGTTTCAACTTTATCTCTTTTTAATCAGACCGAGTCGTTAAGTGTGCAGACTTAACGACTCGGTCTGATTAAGTCTACAGACTTAACGACTCGATTTGATTAATTTTGAGCCATATCCAATTTTTTGTACAATCTTTTTCATGGCCGCCAAAAAATAATAGCTGCTTTGTCTCTAATATTTCAAATCTTTTTGTGATCCACTTTTATTTTTGTTATGGTTATTCGGTGTGTATCTGTTAAGTGTTTCAGGGATCACTGCGTCTGCCATCCCTCAGTTTGAAAGAAAATCTTAAAGAAGCGTGAACTGTTAAGAAGCTTAGAAAAATAATTTTAAATTTGATATTAATGTGTAAGACTTACCTGCCATCATACATGTGACCATTTATTTAGCTTTTTCTACTGTTTTCTCTTTTTGCTATGTTCTTGTATCTTCGTTTTGTACAATTCCACTTCCTGACCACTCAAGCGAGGTTCCTTCACAAATCTAAGTGGATTTTGATGCAAAGAACTTGACCTACCTTCCACTTCCATGGATTGAATCTGATAGCCTCCCATTCTTCTCCAGCTTCTGTATGACCCTCCTATGGGCTTAGTGCTTCTTCCACTATTGTAGTAATGCACATCTTCATTGGTGTTTGTTTTTCTTTAAATCTACAAAATTATGTAACCATATTTTTTAAAAGGAGAGAACCTATAAGCCAGCGGAAGGCCTCGGTCAGATGACCAAAAGCTCCAGTTGCGGGTCATCATACGACTAAGACCCCCGTCAGGAAAGACTTGTCTTTTTTCTTGACAAACCGTACCTAACCTAACCTTTGAATCAAACTTGTTTACCTCCCGTTACCTTGATGCTGTATGACCTTTCTGGTTTCAACGTTTCCAATGAATATACAATAATATCGTATCCGGGTTTCTAGCATTTTTGAGGCATCTCCATTGTTTTTTGAAGCTTCTTGAAACTTGCATAATTTTTCATAATTTTCTGTTGCTACTACACGAATTTCATTTGGATCTCTGGCGCTACGCTGCTCTAGAAGACGTTCATGTTAGTTGATGCAAATGCTAGCAAGGAAGAAATTCGTATTTGTCATTTGTAGGGAAATATCCCATTTTAGATGAATTGAAAGATACGTTTACTCTAGACCTAACTGAAGGTGGTTGATGATCATAGATACAAACGTACTCCAGGAGCGTTGCCAGTCATCACCAGTCTGGCTGGTTAGAGACTGGCCCACGATTAGCGGACGGAAGATCGAGCCTTAAACATACATTGTGTTGAATGACCTACACAGATTTAATGCTTCTTGAAATACAATACAGTCAGAGAGCATTTCTTTCTGCTTATATTAATCTATTCTTAGATGGCTTTAATGTTCTCCGTTTATTTGATAACCTGAGTGTCACAAACACTTGCTTAATATAATTCAAAACCCACATAGAGACGGAAATGAATTAACAGACAGGAAGGGCTGTATAGTTCGGTCTCTTAACGAAGAGGGTCTCAGAGGTCTTGTTTATAATATTCTCCCATTTTCCAAACACTCTGTGTCATATGAATTCATTACGTCTTCATTAATATAGTGTGAGTTTTTTTCTAATATTGATATTTTTCTTAACGTTAGTCTATTTCAAGCCATTTTAGTCTTGCTTTGTAAGAAATTCCAGCCAGCGCTTTTCCTGATATACTCGACATCTGACAACCCTCCGAGAATATTTAAAAATGTTGTCTGTTGCATTGGCCGTCAAGTGCGTGCGCGCGTGTGCGTGCGTGGGCAGCATCACAAACAGATCCGCATTTCAGACAACCTCCCAGTTACAGTTCCAACCAGTTTACAGTTCCCACCAGTAAAATCCTGCAACGCTCTCACACTGACAGAATCCAAAATTGTTTTCAGACATTGCAATTTCCTTTTATCAAGCGGCCTTACGCCATGGTGGCAGGTTCTCTTGTGTCCTGCTCCAGATAAATCACGCTTGGAAACTTGGCGATTTTTACCGATAGATAATTACTTCCCCACCACTGGGTCATCTGAATGTGGTGGTGGGGTTTGAGTAGTTTGTGCTTAGGGGTTGAGGCCGCGTCTTTGGGAGGAGTGAAACTCTCCCCGCAGGGTGCTTGGCTGATTCAGAGCTCAATCTGTTTCGGCACTTATAGTAGAGATATTTTGCACTTACGTCTAAATTAGCTAACATTGATTGTGACTATCTAAAACGATTTATGGATAAGAATTGCAGATCGTGAAAAATTCTTTGAATAGTTTTACTTCCTTTGTGACTGATTTATGTCATTTGAGAGTGAACTGGTCACGACAGTAGCAAGTTGATAATGATAGTGTAAATTTTATAATGCAAAAAATGGAATACGTTTTTGCTCAATAATCAGACGATTCTTATGCTTTGTAAATAAAATTAAACACCAGAGTGTCCAGGTACGAGTTAAAAAAAACATCTGATGACAGGTTGGTAGATAGCAACCATCCTGGGAGGTACGGTACTACCATCTTGTCATATGAGTGCGAAACTGTAGCTTGATAAACATTTTGCACTTTAGCAGGACTGCTGGTCTTCTCTTTGTTTCTTGAACATGGAAGACGTCAGGTAAATGTTTACAAATTATTTCTTACATTCTTTATAAACTTAGATTCCCCTATGTTTCCTAATAGTTCTTATTCCTGTAAAATTTTCCCCATTCATTAGTTTGTGTGGTGTAAGGCCTGGTCGCGGGAGTGATGACTCAGGGATGTATAAGCAAGGTCAGTACCATAGTGTAAGACTTGAACAATGTTCCGAACCAAACTATGCTAAATTATTTTTTATGTTTTCTGAAGCAACAAACCCGTAGGGGTCATGCAGAGTTAAAGGGTGGGAGGTGATAAGGTTCGAGGAAGGGCTCTAATGCCTTGCATCAAAAGCCCTTCACGAGCGATTGAAGGGGGAAACCCTAGTGAAGTGAAATGTTAAATGTTTTAATAGACGACTATTAGTACTGTATGTATCTTATGTATGAAGCGAGGAGGGTGTCTTGCTGTTGGTGAACGACCCTGTGTAAATCATACGGGTTTAGGTCTCCGCAATGATTGTAATAATAAATATTACAAAAATTCAACCTAATTGTGAAGAAACAGAAATCATAATATGTATTGTACAAAATTTATTATTAACAGAAATGCTGTTATAGTCTAACTGGTTTTGTGTATATATATATATATATATATATATATATATATATATATATATATATATATATATATATATATATATATATATATATATATATATATATGTATGTATGTATGGAAATATGTAAATATTGCTTCTGTAGGTAGCAGGTGTGAGGAGTGTATATATAGAGGTACATTTGTTTATACATAGTGGTGTATCTGTATATATGCAATGGTGTGTGCATCAGTGGATATACAGAGATGTATATCTGTACATGGAGAGGTACGAATGTCTGTATACACAGAGGTGTGTATTTATGTATATACACAAGTGTACATGTGTCTATCTGTGCATATACACAGATGTTTATCTCTATATATTTTTCCTTCAGGTTTTCCCTCTTTTTTAGGGATTAAACGTAAATTTTGTTAGCATCAAGGTGAATTAGAGCCTTGACAACCCTCGTACAGTCGATAGACCTCACAAAAAATCTAAAAAGTGAATTATCGAATGGTCGCCTTGGTCAGTTTGATGTAATATTGTGATGCAATTCCTTCATATTTATTTGTTACAATATAAACAGAAGTGTCGTAACACCATGTAGAAACAAAATGAAATATTGAAAGTTAAGGTTTTACCCACTGCAAAAATCAGTTAATTGACAGGATCTGCTTCAGCGAACGTCAGACTTGCATAGACTCTCTCTCTCAAGCGAGAGAGAGAGAAGCCTTGCCAGACTTCGCTGACGTGGTTTCGAATCATCCTGTCTGTGATATATATATATATATATATATATATATATATATATATATATATATATCTATATATATATATATATATATATATATCAATCTATATATATATATATATGAATCTGTTTGGTTACAGCTTCTCGAGGGCCGAGAAAAACTAATTTTGGGTGTGATTTACAGGGCCCCAAATCTTGATAGCGAGTGCAGTAAACTTCTATGGGACGAAATTCGTAAGGCATCTACATACGAAAATGTTGTGCTAATGGGAGATTTCAACTATAGACAGATTGACTGGAGCAATTTGACAGGAAATTTAGAGTCAGGTGACTTTCTTGATACAATCCAGGATTGTTTTTTAAAACAGTTTGTGACAGAGCCAACTAGGGGAAATAACCTCCTTGACTTGGTTCTTGCCAGTAGGGAAACACTAATTAATAATCTTGAGGTTAATGATGAGCTTGGGGAAAGTGATCACAAATCACTCAGTTTTAATATATCATGGAATTCCCTAATAATGGCAATCAAGTCTCCGTCCCTGACTTTCGCTTGGCTGATTTCATAGGACTGAAAAATTACTTAGGTGGGCTGAACTGGAATGACCTGACTAAGGGTCAGGTAGGTGGTGATGGTTGCCGATATGATGCTTTCCAGGGCATAGTTCTAGCTGCTCAGTCAAATTATGTTCCAAATAGGGAAATCAGATCAAACAAAAATGATCCTAAATGGATGAACAATAGATTAAAATATCTGATTGGTCAAAAGAGAGGCATATATAGGCAAATCAAAAGAGGAGAGGGGCAATTAAGAAATCGATATATTCAGTTAAAGAGAGAAATAAAAAAGGGAATTAGAAAAGCAAAAAGAGATTATGAGGTTAAAGTTGCAAGAGAATCGAAGACTAACCCAAAAGGATTCTTTCAGGTATACAGAAGTAAGATCAGGGACAAGATAGGCCCACTCAAAAGTTCCTCGGGTCAGCTCACTGATAGTGATAAGGAAATGTGTAGAATTTTTAACACATACTTCCTCTCAGTTTTTACACAGGAGGATACCAGCGATATTCCAGTAATGATAAATTATGTAGAACAGGACGATAATAAACTGTGCACGATTAGGGTCACAAGTGACATGGTCCTTAGGCAAATAGATAAATTAAAACCTAACAAATCCCCAGGCCCTGATGAACTGTATGCAAGGGTTCTAAAGGAATGTAAAGAGGAGCTTAGCACACCTTTGGCTAATCTTTTCAGCATATCACTACAAACTGGCATGGTGCCAGATAAGTGGAAAATGGCAAATGTGATACCTATTTTCAAAACAGGTGACAGGTCCTTAGCTTCGAACTATAGACCAATAAGCCTAACCTCCATAGTGGGAAAATTTATGGAATCAATAATTGCCGAGGCAGTTCGTAGCCACCTTGAAAAGCATAAATTAATCAACGAATCTCAGCATGGTTTTACAAAGGGGCGTTCCTGCCTTACGAATTTATTAACTTTTTTCACTAAGGTATTTGAGGAGGTAGATCATGGTAATGAATATGATATTGTGTATATGGACTTCAGTAAGGCTTTTGACAGGGTCCCACATCAGAGACTATTGAGGAAAATTAAAGCACATGGAATAGGAGGAGAAATTTTTTCCTGGATAGAGGCATGGTTGACAAATAGGCAGCAGAGAGTTTGCATAAATGGGGAGAAATCAGAGTGGGGAAGCGTCACGAGCGGTGTTCCACAGGGGTCAGTGTTGGGCCCCCTGCTGTTCACAATCTACATAAACGACATAGATGAGGGCATAAAGAGCGACATTGGCAAGTTTGCCGATGACACCAAAATAGGCCGTCGAATTCATTCTGACGAGGACATTGGAGCACTCCACGAAGATTTGAATAGACTGGTGCAGTGGTCGGAGAAGTGGCAGATGCAGTTTAATATAGACAAATGCAAAGTTCTAAATGTTGGACAGGACAATAACCATGCCACATATAAACTAAATAATGTAGATCTTAATATTACGGATTGCGAAAAAGATTTAGGAGTTCTGGTTAGCAGTAATCTGAAACCAAGAAAACAGTGCATAAGTGTTCCCAATAAAGCTAATAGAATCCTTGGCTTCATATCAAGAAGCATAAATAATAGGAGTCCTCAGGTTGTTCTTCAACTCTATACATCCTTGGTTAGGCCTCATTTAGATTATGCTGCACAGTTTTGGTCACCGTATTACAGAATGGATATAAATTCTCTGGAAAATGTACAAAGGAGGATGACAAAGATGATCCCATGTATCAGAAACCTTCCCTATGAGGATAGACTAAGGGCCCTGAAACTGCACTCTCTAGAAAGACGTAGAATTAGGGGGGATATGATTGAGGTGTATAAATGGAAGACAGGAATAAATAAAGGGGATGTAAATAGTGTGCTGAAAATATCTAGCCTAGACAGGACTCACAGCAATGGTTTTAAGTTGGAAAAATTCAGATTCAGGAAGGATATAGGAAAGTACTGGTTTGGTAATAGAGTTGTGGATGAGTGGAACAAACTCCCGAGTACAGTTATAGAGGCCAGAACGTTGTGTAGCTTTAAAAATAGGTTGGATAAATACATGAGTGGATGTGGGTGGGTGTGAGTTGGACCTGATAGCTTGTGCTACCAGGTCGGTTGCCGTGTTCCTCCCTTATTAAGTCAATGTGACCTGACCTGACTAGGTTGGGTGCATTGGCTTAAGCCGGTAAGAGACTTGGACCTGCCTCGCATGGGCCAGTAGGCCTTCTGCAGTGTTCCTTCGTTCTTATGTTCTTATGTTCTTATATATACTGCACTAGCCAAGGAGTCGAAGCCATGCTGTTTTGGCCCGCATCAATGGTGAGCGAAAACGCATGACGTTTTAGACCACTAGACCACACATTCCTTAACAATGGCGCATCCAGCCAAGCTAGATGTTGTACCGGCCATCGAGGGACATACGGTGGTGTGGACGCCTCTGAGCTAATTTCATTCTACTCCGTTTGTGTACTAGCGCAACAAGCAGTACATTATATTATTGTACCCACGAAACGAGTGGTATTGATCAATAACAACACTGCACTAGCCACTCGTTTCGTGGGTACAATAATATAATATACTAACCCTTAGGTCATACTGCACATGCATGTACAAGCGTATACACACACACACACCCCTCTTGGTTTTCTTTTATTTTCTTACGAGTTCTTGTTCTTGTTTATTTCCTCTTATCTCCATGGGAAAGTGGAACAGAGTTCTTCCGCCGTAAGCCATGCGTGTCTTGAGAGGCGACTAAAATGCCGGGAGGAAGGGGCTAGTAACCCCTTCTCCTGTATATATTACTATATGTAAAAGGAGAAACTTTCGTTTTTACTTTTGGGCCACCCGACCTCGGTGGGATACGGCCGGTGTGTTGAAAGAAAGAAAAGATATATATATATATATATATATATATATATATATATATATATATGTGTGTGTGTGTGTGTGTGTGTGTGTGTGTGTGTGTGTGTGTGTGTGTGTGTGTGTGTGTGTGTGTGTGTGTGTGTGTGTGTGTGTGTGTGTGTGTCTGTGTGTGTGTGTGTGTGTGTGTTAGTTAGTTACCATTTTGTCCTAGGCACATGTCGATTAGACACTAGGCCTGTTGTATTTGCGAGTGTGTGTTAGTTAGTTACCATTTTGTCCTAGGCACATGTCGATTAGACACTAGGCCTGTTGTATGTGTGTGTGTGTACTCACCTAGTACTCACCTAGTTGAGGTTGCGGGGGTCGAGTCCGAGCTCCTGGCCCCGCCTCTTCACTGATCGCTACTAGGTCACTCTCCCTGAGCCGTGAGCTTTATCATACCTCTGCTTAAAGCTATGTATGGATCCTGCCTCCACTACATCGCTTCCCAAACTATTCCACTTACTGACTACTCTGTGGCTGAAGAAATACTTCCTAACATCCCTGTGATTCATCTGTGTCTTCAGCTTCCAACTGTGTCCCCTTGTTACTGTGTCCAATCTCTGGAACATCCTGGCTTTGTCCACCTTGTCAATTCCTCTCAGTATTTTGTATGTCGTTATCATGTCCCCCCTATCTCTCCTGTCCTCCAGTGTCGTCAGGTTGATTTCCCTTAACCTCTCCTCGTAGGACATACCTCTTAGCTCTGGGACTAGTCTTGTTGCATACCTTTGCACTTTCTCTAATTTCTTCACGTGCTTGGCTAGGTGTGGGTTCCAAACTGGTGCCGCATACTCTAATATGGGCCTAACGTACACGGTGTACAGGGTCCTGAATGATTGCTTATTAAGATGTCGGAATGCTGTTCTGAGGTTTGCTAGGCGCCTATATGCTGCAGCAGTTATTTGGTTGATGTGCGCTTCAGGAGATGTGCCTGGTGTTATACTCACCCCAAGATCTTTTTCCTTGAGTGAGGTTTGTAGTCTCTGACCCCCTAGACTGTACTCCGTCTGCGGCCTTCTTTGCCCTTCCCCAATCTTCATGACTTTGCACTTGGTGGGATTGAACTCCAGGAGCCAATTGCTGGACCAGGTCTGCAGCCTGTCCAGATCCCTTTGTAGTTCTGCCTGGTCTTCAATCGAGTGAATTCTTCTCATCAACTTCACGTCATCTGCAAACAGGGACACCTCAGAGTCTATTCCTTCCGTCATGTCGTTCACAAATACCAGAAACAGCACTGGTCCTAGGACTGACCCCTGCGGGACCCCGCTGGTCACAGGTGCCCACTCTGACACCTCGCCACGTACCATGACTCGCTGCTGTCTTCCTGACAAGTATTCCCTGATCCATTGCAGTGCCTTCCCTGTTATCCCTGCTTGGTCCTCCAGTTTTTGCACCAATCTCTTGTGTGGAACTGTGTCAAACGCCTTCTTGTGTGTGTGTGTGTGTGTGTGTGTG
>NC_091316.1:9881852-9931852 GCF_038502225.1 Cherax quadricarinatus
ATATATATATATATATATATATATATATATATATATATATATATATATATATATATATATATATATATATATATATATATATATATATATATATATATATATATATATATATATATATATATATATATATATATATATATACATAGTTAAAGAATTATTGTTTTCGCCATAACTAGAGTGATTTGTTGAAAGAAATGCTGTGAATGAAGACTAGAGATAAAATTGTTGCACTGCACGTAGCCTCGTCACCTCGACTGAATTGGCTAGAAAATGTCATTACAGGTTTAAGTGACCTGACCTCTGTGACCTTTGACAAAACTTTCATTGGCTCTCGCACAAATTATCGTGTTGAAATTAAATTGCACCTCTGACAAATTGAAGTTTGAAACTGCTGCAGTGAGGTTAGATTGCACTATTCATCATTATGTACACTTGATTATATTTATTTTTTATTCTAGTTAGCATTCATCAGTACCGTATGGCAACATATATAACTATCGTAAACACACACACTCACACACACACACACACACACACACGCACACACACACACACACACACACACACACGCACACACACACGCACACACACACACACACACACACACACACACACACACACACACACACACACACACACACACACACACACACACACACACACACACACACACACGGAAGGCAAATCCTGTGTCACAAACCTTCTGGAGTTTTATGATAAAATAACAGAAGTAAGACACGAGAGAGATGGGTGGGTTGATTGCATCTTCTTGGACTGCAAGAAGGCCTTTGACACAGTTCCTCACAAGAGATTAGTGCAGAAGCTAGAGCATCAGGCGCATATAACAGGAAGGGCACTGCAATGGATCAGAGAATACCTGACAGGGAGGCAACAACGAGTCATAGTACGTAATGATGTATCACAGTGGGCACCTGTGACGAGCGGGGTCCCACAGGGGTCGGTCCTAGGACCAGTGCTATTTTTGGTATATGTGAACGACATGATGGAAGGGTTAGACTCAGAAGTGTCCCTGTTTGCAGATGATGTGAAGTTAATGAGGAGAATTAATTCTGATGAGGACCAGGCAGGACTTCAAAGAGACCTGGACAGACTGGACACCTGGTCCAGCAAATGGCTTCTCGAATTTAATCCTGCCAAATGCAAAGTCATGAAGATAGGGGAAGGGCACAGAAGACCACAGACAGAGTATAGGCTAGGTGGCCAAAGACTGCAAACCTCACTCAAGGAGAAAGATCTTGGGGTGAGTATAACACCGAGCATGTCTCCGGAAGCACACATCAATCAGATAACTGCTGCAGCATATGGGCTCCTGGCAAACCTGAGAACAGCATTCCGATACCTTAGTAAGGAATCGTTCAAGACACTGTACACCGTGTATGTCAGGCCCATACTGGAGTATGCAGCACCTGTTTGGAACCCGCACTTGATAAAGCACGTCAAGAAACTAGAGAAAGTACAAAGGTTTGCCACAAGGTTAGTTCCAGAGCTAAGGGGAATGTCCTATGAAGAAAGATTAAGGGAAATCTGCCTGACGACACTGGAGGACAGGAGGTTCAGGGGAGACATGATAACGACATATAAAATACTGCGTGGAATAGACAAGGTGGACAAAGACAGGATGTTCCAGGGAGGGGACACAGAAACAAGAGGCCACAATTGGAAGTTGAAGACACAAATGAGTCAGAGAGATATTAGGAAGTATTTCTTCAGTCATAGAGTTGTAAGACAGTGGAATAGCCTAGAAAATGACGTAGTGGAGGCAGGAACCATACACAGTTTTAAGACGAGGTTTGATAAAGCTCATGGAGCGGGGAGAGAGAGGGCCCAGTAGCAACCGGTGAAGAGGCGGGGCCAGGAGCTAAGACTCGACCCCTGCAACCACAAATAGGTGAGTACACACACACACTCGCAAATACAACAGGCCTAGGAGGAAAACAAACGTCGAGGACCAGGTAATCAGGCTAAGGAAGGAAGGAGGAGAGACAACAAGAAATGACCGTGAAGTATGTGAGGAACTCAACAAGAGATTCAAAGAAGTGTTCACAGAGGAGACAGAAGGGACTCCAGAAAGACGGAGAGGTGGGGCACATCACCAAGTGCTGGACACAGTGCACACAACCGAGGAAGAAGTGAAGAGGCTTCTGAGTGAGCTAGATACCTCAAAGGCAATGGGGCCAGATAACATCTCCCCATGGGTATTGAGAGAGGGAGCAGAGGCGCTATGTGTACCCCTAACAACAATATTCAATACAACTATCGAAACAGGGAGATTGCCTGAGGCATGGAAGACAGCAAATGTAGTCCCAATCTTTAAAAAAGGAGACAGACATGAAGCATTAAACTACAGACCAGTGTCACTGACATGTATAGTATGCAAAGTCATGGAGAAGATTGTCAGGAGAAGAGTGGTGGAACACCTAGAAAGGAATGATCTCATCAACAGCAGCCAACATGGTTTCAGGGACGGGAAATCCTGTGTCACAAACCTACTGGAGTTCTATGACAAGGTGACAGCAGTAACACAAGAGAGAAAGAGAGAGGGGTGGATGAATTGCGTTTTCTTGGACTGCAAGAAGGCGTTTGACACAGTTCCACACAAGAGATTGGTACAAAAACTGGAGGACCAAGCAGGGATAACAGGGAAGGCACTACAATGGATCAGGGAATACTTGTCAGGAAGACAGCAGCGAGTCATGGTACGTGGCGAGGTGTCAGAGTGGGAACCTGTGACCAGCGGGGTCCCACAGGGGTCAGTCCTAGGACCAGTGCTGTTTCTGGTATTTGTGAACGACATGACGGAAGGAATAGACTCTGAGGTGCCCCTGTTTGCAGATGACGTGAAGTTGATGAGAAGAATTCGGTCGATCGAAGACCAGGCAGAACTACAAAGGTATCTGGACAGGCTGCAGACCTGGTCCAGCAATTGGCTTCTGGAGTTCAATCCCACCAAGTGCAAAGTCGTGAAGATTGGGGAAGGGCAAAGAAGACCGCAGACGGAGTACAGTCTAGGGGCCAGAGACTACAAGCATCACTCAAGGAAAAAGATCTTGGGGTAAGTATAACACCAGGCACATCTCCTGAAGCGCACATCAACCAAATAACGACTGCAGCATATGGGCCCCTAGCAAACCTCAGAACAGCATTCCGACATCTTAATAAGGAATCGTTCAGGACCCTGTACACCGTGTACGTTAGGCCCATATTGGAGTATGCGGCACCAGTTTGGAACCCACACCTAGCCAAGCACGTGAAGAAACTAGAGAAAGTGCAAAGGTTTGCAACAAGACTAGTCCCAGAGCTAAGAGGTATATCCTACTAGGAGAGGTTAAGGGAAATCAACCTGACGACACTGGAGGACAGGAGAGATAGGGGGGACATGATAACGACATACAAAATACTGAGAGGAATTGACAATGTGGACAAAGACAGGATGTTCCAGAGATTGGACACAGTAACAAGGGGACACAGTTGGAAGCTGAAGACACAGATGAATCACAGGGATGTTAGGAAGTATTTCTTCAGCCACTGAGTAGTCAGTAAGTGGAATAGTTTGGGAAGCGATGTAGTGGAGGCAGGATCTATACATAGCTTTAAGCAGAGGTATGATAAAGGTCACGGCTCAGGGAGAGTGACCTAGTAGCGATCAGTGAAGAGGCGGGGCCAGGAGCTCGGACTCGACCCCCGCAACCTCAACTGGGTAAGTACACACTATATAGTGTACATACTTCTGTTCTTACTTGGCGAAAGGATAATATACGTGAGAAGTTTTCTGCTGTGTTTATTTTACTCCCTTTACACCCAGGATAACAGGCCTTTGGATTCCTGGGTTGTAATTTTGGGGCCTGTCAGGGATCTGGAGCTGGACTTAGAGCACGAGTTGAGCCTAGGGTGACGCTGGAAGCAGGAACATTTTGTAGCTTGCTGTCTGGCATTGCATTATATTAGCTTTGCCAACGCTTTACGAAACTTTGCGTGTCAGCCTTGCATTTTATGGTCATCCTTGCTATTGTATGTGCATATTTTGCAGTCGTACTGTGCATAGCTAAGCATGTATTGCAAATGGGGCAGTCTGTCTCTCGCTGTGAGGAGGCTGTAGTTGGGGAGGTAGCAACGGCTACCAGCAGTGAGGTGCAGCCCAGCACCTGCTACAAGTGGCGAGTTGTTCACAGTAATGGGAGGCGCATCAGAGTAAGGAAAGTTAAGAGTTAAGATCTGAAGGTAGGAAATCGCTTCTCTGTTCTCCAGGATGAATGTACTTCAGAGGCCAGTGAAGGTAAGGGTACTACTGCCCCTGCTAATGAAGGTAAGCGCATTCTTGTGGTTGGTGACTCTCAGGTAAGATATATTGACCGTGCTTTTTGTAATAGGAATAAGAAGATGAGAGATAGAGTGTGCTTCCCTGGAGCTGGTGTTGGGGACATTGTCAACAGGCTGGATAATATCATGTCAGGTAATGGGAACAAGCCCATTATCTGTCTCAGTGCTGGTGGAAATGATATTGGGAAGGGTAAGAGAGAAGAGCTGCTAGATAAGTACAGGTCAGCTATAGATTTCATTAAGTCTAAGGGAGGGATCCCAATCATATGTAGCATCTTGCCTAGAAGGGGAGTAGGAAATGAATGGTTGTCTAGGGCAATTGGTGTAAATTGCTGGCTAGACAGATACTGCAAGGAACTTGCAATCCCATTCATTGACAACTGGAACAACTTTTATGGCAAACATGATATGTATGCAAGGGATGGGGTACATCTCTCTGGGGCAGGGGTGGTAGCACTTGCAGACTCGATTGAGAAGGCCATTGGTGAAATGCCTATGATTTTAAACTGATGGAAGATAGAGGTGTGGGTGTGTGTGGGAAACAAGCAGGTTGCAACACTAGGGTTGGAAACAGTAAATGTATAAAAGGCATTCAGCATGAAGTTATAAATAAAGACAATAGAACAGGTCAGCAAACAAAGGGGGGCAGCAGAGGGCAGCAAGGGACTAGCTCCCTTAAGGTTTACTATACTAATAGCAGGAGTGTTAGAAATAAGATAGATGAGCTAAGATTAATTGCAAGTGCAGGAAACATAGATATTATTGCTATAACAGAGACCTGGCTCAATCTGAAAGATAGAGAGATGCCCTCTGAATGTCACATACAAGGCTATAAATTATTCCACACTGACAGGGTCAACAGGAAAGGTGGTGGAGTAGCGATGTATGTCAGAGACAATTTAAATTGTTGTGTTAGGCAAGATATTAAATTAGAAGCGTCAGCCACTGAATCTGTTTGGTTACAGCTTCTCGAGGGCCGAGAAAAACTAATTTTGGGTGTGATTTACAGGGCCCCAAATCTTGATAGGGAGTGCAGTAAACTTCTATGGGACGAAATTCGTAAGGCATCTACATACGAAAATGTTGTGCTAATGGGAGATTTCAACTATAGACAGATTGACTGGAGCAATTTGACAGGAAATTTAGAGTCGGGTGACTTTCTTGATACGATCCAGGATTGTTTTTTAAAACAGTTTGTGACAGAGCCAACTAGGGGAAATAACCTCCTTGACTTGGTTCTTGCCAGTAGGGAAACACTAATTAATAATCTTGAGGTTAATGATGAGCTTGGGGAGAGTGATCACAAATCACTCAGTTTTAATATATCATGGAATTCCCCTAATAATGGCAATCAAGTCTCCGTCCCTGACTTTCGCTTGGCTGATTTCATAGGACTGAAAAATTACTTAGGTGGGCTGAACTGGAATGACCTGACTAAGGGTCAGGTAGGTGGTGATGGTTGCCGATATGATGCTTTCCAGGGCATAGTTCTAGCTGCTCAGTCAAATTATGTTCCAAATAGGGAAATCAGATCAAACAAAAATGATCCTAAATGGATGAACAATAGATTAAAATATCTGATTGGTCAAAAGAGAGGCATATATAGGCAAATCAAAAGAGGAGAGGGGCAATTAAGAAATCGATATATTCAGTTAAAGAGAGAAATTAAAAAGGGAATTAGAAAAGCAAAAAGAGATTATGAGGTTAAAGTTGCAAAAGAATCGAAGACTAACCCAAAAGGATTCTTTCAGGTATACAGAAGTAAGATCAGGGACAAGATAGGCCCACTCAAAAGTTCCTCGGGTCAGCTCACTGACAGTGATAAGGAAATGTGTAGAATTTTTAACACATACTTCCTCTCAGTTTTTACACAGGAGGATACCAGCGATATTCCAGTAATGATAAATTATGTAGAACAGGACGATAATAAACTGTGCACTATTAGGGTCACAAGTGACATGGTCCTTAGGCAAATAGATAAATTAAAACCTAACAAATCCCCAGGCCCTGATGAACTGTATGCAAGGGTTCTAAAGGAATGTAAAGAGGAGCTTAGCACACCTTTGGCTAATCTTTTCAACATATCACTACAAACTGGCATGGTGCCAGATAAGTAGAAAATGGCAAATGTGATACCTATTTTCAAAACAGGTGACAGGTCCTTAGCTTCGAACTATAGACCAATAAGCCTAACCTCCATAGTGGGAAAATTTATGGAATCAATAATTGCCGAGGCAGTTCGTAGCCATCTTGAAAAGCATAAATTAATCAACGAATCTCAGCATGGTTTTACAAAGGGGCGTTCCTGCCTTACGAATTTATTAACTTTTTTCACTAAGGTATTTGAGGAGGTAGATCATGGTAATGAATATGATATTGTGTATATGGACTTCAGTAAGGCTTTTGACAGGGTCCCACATCAGAGACTATTGAGGAAAATTAAAGCACATGGAATAGGAGGAGAAATTTTTTCCTGGATAGAGGCATGGTTGACAAATAGGCAGCAGAGAGTTTGCATAAATGGGGAGAAATCAGAGTGGGGAAGCGTCACGAGCGGTGTTCCACAGGGGTCAGTGTTGGGCCCCCTGCTGTTCACAATCTACATAAACGACATAGATGAGGGCATAAAGAGCGACATCGGCAAGTTTGCCGATGACACCAAAATAGGCCGTCGAATTCATTCTGACGAGGACATTCGAGCACTCCAGGAAGATTTGAATAGACTGATGCAGTGGTCGGAGAAGTGGCAGATGCAGTTTAATATAGGCAAATGCAAAGTTCTAAATGTTGGACAGGACAATAACCATGCCACATATAAACTAAATAATGTAGATCTTAATATTACGGATTGCGAAAAAGATTTAGGAGTTCTGGTTAGTAGTAATCTGAAACCAAGACAACAGTGCATAAGTGTTCGCAATAAAGCTAATAGAATCCTTGGCTTCATATCAAGAAGCATAAATAATAGGAGTCCTCAGGTTGTTCTTCAACCCTATACATCCTTGGTTAGGCCTCATTTAGATTATGCTGCACAGTTTTGGTCACCGTATTACAGAATGGATATAAATTCTCTGGAAAATGTACAAAGGAGGATGACAAAGATGATCCCATGTATCAGAAACCTTCCCTATGAGGATAGACTAAGGGCCCTGAAACTGCACTCTCTAGAAAGACGTAGAATTAGGGGGGATATGATTGAGGTGTATAAATGGAAGACAGGAATAAATAAAGGGGATGTAAATAGTGTGCTGAAAATATCTAGCCTAGACAGGACTCGCAGCAATGGTTTTAAGTTGGAAAAATTCAGATTCAGGAAGGATATAGGAAAGTACTGGTTTGGTAATAGAGTTGTGGATGAGTGGAACAAACTCCCAAGTACCGTTATAGAGGCCAGAACGTTGTGTAGCTTTAAAAATAGGTTGGATAAATACATGAGTAGATGTGGGTGGGTGTGAGTTAGACCTGATAGCTTGTGCTAACAGGTCGGTTGCCGTGTTCCTCCCTTAAGTCAATGTGACCTGACCTGACTAGGTTGGGTGCATTGGCTTAAGCCGGTAGGAGACTTGGACCTGCCTCGCATGGGCCAGTAGGCCTTCTGCAGTGTTCCTTCGTTCTTATGTTCTTATGTTGGGGTATGCTGCCTAGACGAGTCAGACGTCTAGTGTCTGAATACACATTATTAAACTTGTCTATATTTTCCCTACAGCGTTGTTGGCAAATTGCTCCTTCCATTAGCATTGATTACGAGTGCACTCTCACAGCTGCACAACTTCGTACTCTTATAAGTATCAGACTTCAAGAAGAGGAAATGGCACATCAAACTCCTCCTTCTACAGGAGCCAGGAATAAAACCCCAATGTTCTCACAGGAGGAAAATGATACATCAACTGAGGAAAATCGTCAGTCTCGTGCAACAGGGTTGTCTGAAAGCGAATCAGCTGCGTTGGTACTTGAGTTGGCGAAAATCAATCTTGAGCAGACTAGGGAACAGAGGGCACATGCGAAGCAAGAGTTTGATATGGAAAAAGAAAGAAGGCAGTTTTCTCAAGTTGTAAATGACTTTAGTTTACAGAAAGCAGTACAGCTGGTTCCCCTCTTCAATAAGGCAGAACCAGAACAATTTTTCGAAACTTTCGAAAATCAGGCTTGAGCCTTGAGGTGACCAGAACAACATTGGGCGTCACTGGTTCACAAAGCGTTGTTTGGTAAAGCCCGGGAGTTTATGTCAGTGTTAAATGACACTGATTTTTCCAATTATAAAGTGAAGACAACAGTTCTGGGAGCATATCAGTACATCCCAGCTAAGTATAGGAAGTCATTCAAGTTAGGCAGACGACAGCTTGGTCAATCCCTGGTGGATTTTGTGCGACAACAGACCAAAGCTTTTACCAGCTGGTATAAGGCAAGTGATGTCGCCACCTTTGATGATCTTGTGCAGCTTATCCTAGTCGATAACCTGCTGGAGTCTGTGGGACCAGAGGTTAGAGTCTTTTTGCAGGTTCATGACTTAACCATTGCATTGGAGGCAGCCAGGTTGGCTGATACCTTCAAAACTAACCGCTCCTTGTCCGAGTGGTCCCATCTCTCTTTTCAGCAGCCTGGCATGAGTGGAGATCGTCAACATTGGAGAATGAAGTGCCAGCTAGAGGGAGAATGTCTACGTCAGCCAACTAAGTCACCTGGTGAGCCACGCTACTCAACTTATGATCAACCTGGTGAGTGACAAACCACTCAACATGGTGCAACTCGACAACAGTATCCAGAGCACACCAGCCAGAGCGACACCAGTTGCAACATCAGCAGGGATCTAAGGTCAAGCCTGTCGTCTGCTTTCTATGCAACCAAGTAGGTCACATCCATCCGAATTGCCCACATAAACCCCAACCATTAGGGAAAATCTAGAGTGTCCCTAGTAGCATGTCCCTGAAAGAAATAGAGAAAGGGATGGCTCCTTATTACTGTCAAGAAGACTCAAAAACAACCGAAGTCAACCTTTAGAGATACTGTAGCATATTGCTCGCTTATAAGAGAGGGAGTACCTCCCCTTCCTGAACACATTTCATTACAATCCTCTGTCTTGCTAGAAGCCTTCGGAGGAGCAATCTTTTCTGTCCCCTTGCATAGAATCTATGTACAGTGCAAATATTACACTGGATATATGACTGTGGGTGTATCCGAAGGATTTCCTATGAAAGATGCCATGTTATTACTGGGTAATAACATTACCACTGCTAGTGTATGTCCTGAACCCATAATGATTAATTCTTCTCCGGTGTTGGCCATAACCGAGCAACATCCCAAGGGTTGTCTGGCAAGAATGCTGACCTATCCTTGGACGACTCTGATCTTGGAATAGCGAATTTGTTTTACAAGGAAAACTGGCCAGAGCCTCATAAATTAAGTGAACAGACCCAGATCCTATTCCAGTGTTGCAGGATTGCCAGATATCTCTGTTTCCATGCCCGAGGAACTGACCTTCCGGGAGGAACAACAAAAGAACCCTTTGAATTTCGCGTTTCAGGCCGCCATGGGTAATTCCTTTTCAGATCATCCAGTCAAATATAAACTTAAAAACGACTATTTGATCTGCACTGAGATTGGTAAGGAGATAGCAGGCAGGCAACTGTCAGATAGGTTAGTGGTTCCAACAAAGTTTAGACCTCAAATATTGAATATAGCTCATAATACTTCATTAGGAAGTCACCTAGGAATTACAAAAACATTATATAAAGTCACAAAAGAATTCTATTGGCCAAAATTAAGGAAGGATGTGAAGAATCATATCCGATGTTGCCGAGAATGTCAGCAAGTAGGGAAACCTGGACATTCCAATAAGCCTGCACCTCTCCAGCCTATACCTGCTGATGGAGAATCTTTTGCAGAATTAATTATAGATTGTGTAGGTACACTACCTAAGTCAAAGTCTGGAAATCAGTACTTATTTACCATTATGGATAGAGTAATTAGATACCCAGAACCAATTCCCATGTGCAGTATTAGTACTGAAGCCATTCTCAAGGTTTTAACCAGATTTATTTCTTGTTTTGGCATTACTAAATCTGTTCAAAGTGATCAAGGTACTAACTTCATTGCCAAAGCATTTAGGGAAGCAGTAACTAGGTTAGGGATAATCCACAACTTATCCACTGCCTATCATCCTCAGTCCCAAGGCGCCCTGGAAAGATTCCATCAGACGTTAAAAACCATGATGAGAACTTTTTGTATGCATTTTCCTACAGACTGGGATAAATCACTACCTTTGTTGCTGTTTTCAATAAGGGAAACTATGCAGGAGTCTACCGGGTATAGTCCGCTTGAGCTGATCTTTGGGCACAATGTACGAGGTCCTCTTCAGGTGCTCAAAGAAGGATGGATGGGAGAAGACGTTAGTTCCACACTCTACAACCCGTCTTCAAGGTTGCAGGTGGCACGTCATTTAGCCAAGGCTAACCTAAAGGCAGCTCAAAACAAGATGAAACAGAGGTATGAAAGAAATGCACAATTTAGATCTTTCTATCCAGGAGACAAGGTGTTGGTACAGGAACCTATACCTGGCCACACCTTGAAAGCTAGATTTGCAGGACCTATGCAGATTGTAAGTAAATTATCTGATGTAAATTATGTGGTATCTCCCCATAATAAGACCTCAAAACTAAAACTTACCGCATTAATCAAATAAAATCTTTTCATACACCGGATAAAGTCCCAGTAATGACTGTCCTCTACCTCTGAGGACGACTCTGACTCTTTGCACTCTATTCTGAAATTAATGTCAAGCTCCCAAACTCTGTCCTCCTCAAGAACCCTTTAATGGTGGGGCTATCTGAAACTCAAGTAACAAGTTTAACTGCGCTTCTACAGTTATACCCTGATATTTTTTTCAGATGTGCTGAAAAAATGTACATTAGGTTATCATGACGTAGATGTGGGAAACTCTAAACCTATTAGCTGTATAGTCCTTGTGGCTTAGCGCTTCTTTTTTGGTTACAATAATAATCTAAACCTATTAAACTCTCCCCATAGAGAGCTAATCCTGAAAAACAGAAGCTACTTCAGCAGGAGGTAGAATTTCTTTTAGAACATGGGTTAGTGGAGGAGTCATCTAGTCCATAGGCTTCACCGTGCATCTTTGTTAAAAAAGCTGATGGAGGTTTTCGCATGTGTACAGACTACCCTATGGTGAATGAGGTCACAATCACAGATGCTTACCCTCTTCTTCGTCTGGATGATGTAATCAACTTTGTAGGTAAAGCTACTGTTGTGTCCATGTTAGATCTCCTTAAAGGTTACTATCAGGTACCTTTGACGGATAAGGCGAACGAAATCTCTGCCTTCGTAATTCCACGAGGTCATTATCAATATACTGTTACCCCCTTCGGAATGAAAAACTCCCCCTCTTCATTCCAGAAACTTATCCATCAAGCTATTAAAGGACTTGAAGGCACGACAGCTTACCTAGATGACAGCGTGGTGGTATCTGATACGCTTAAGGCTCTCTTTGAGACCTTCCAGAGTTCCCATTTAACTGTTAATTTATCTAAGTCTTCCTTTGGCCAGGCCACTGTTACTTTTCTGGGCAATGAAGTAGGTAGTGGCAAAGTTGCTCCTAAATTTGCCGAAGTTCTTGCCATTAAAGATTACCCAATTCCCCATGATAGGAAATCTCTTCAACGTTTCCTAGGCAAGATAGGGATTTACAGATATTGTAGTCCCCCTTACCTCTCTTACCAGTCACAAAGTTCCCTTTAATTGGACCCCAGAATGTCAAAATGCTTTTACGAAAGCAAAAAGATTATTGTGTACTGCACCCATTCTTTTGTCTCCAGACTTCTCCAAACCTTTCTCATTACAGGTTGATGCTTGTGAGTCTGGGGTTGGGGCAGTACTGTTGCAAAAACGGGGACGAGGGGTTGCAGCCTGTGGCCTTCTACTCGGCAAAGTTCCAGCCGCACCAGAGGACTTACTCTACCACTGAAAAAGAAGCCCTCGTGCTGGTACTGCCCTTGGAGCACTTCGATGTTTACGTGACCCAGACTTCACAGGTGGTTGCTGTCTATAGTGACCACAGCCCTCTGGTATATCTCCAAGCCATGAAGAACCACAATACGAGGCTCATGAGATGGAGTCTACGACTGCAACCCTATTCTCTCAGAATATTACACATTGCCGGCAAAGAAAATAAGTTGGCAGATGCATTATCCAGATTGTATTAATGTATTAGGTTAGGGATCTATGGTAACGTGAAAGCTCTTTTTTTTCCCCTTGTGTGTTTTTTTTAGTGAGGGGGTGCGGGATACCGTCTGCCCGTACCTTGGACCTACATTAGTCCTACTGTCTGCTGTCTCGCTCCACGTTTAGAGTTTGGCTTTATGTCGCAAATAAAGCTGAGCTCTATCTAAGAGTTGGATGGTTGAGAGGAAAGGCAGTCCCATTTGGTGCCATGGTGGAACGGTTACCAATGGGAGGTGGGAGCCTATTCCTGAGCCCTTTCGGGGTGGGGTGTGGCATGCAAAGAGTACGTAACTTTTATTCGGCGCATGTACACACCCTCATTGAAAGGCTATCTCCCCCAACCAGCGAACCAGTACTAAGGATCGGACAATGGGGCCCCGTCGTTCAATCAGTACCCAGGTTCAGCCAGTGAGAAGATGGTTTTGGCAATCGCAGAGGTGTTGTGGGCACCACCTGCCTGTCTGCCCTTGTCATTTCCATACTAGAGCTGGTTGAAATACGGTCTGCTCTCCAGTGGCTTCTATTCTGCCTTGCTTACCGTGGCGTGCACTAATACCTATTGTTGTACATAGTGTATATAGTGTACATACTTCTGTTCTTACTTGGCGAAAGGATAATGTAAGTGAGAAGT
Organism: Cherax quadricarinatus; assembly: GCF_038502225.1. Taxonomy (NCBI): domain Eukaryota; kingdom Metazoa; phylum Arthropoda; class Malacostraca; order Decapoda; family Parastacidae; genus Cherax; species Cherax quadricarinatus. The sequence goes on from NC_091316.1 coordinate 9,895,054, forward strand.
TTTCTCCTGTGTTTATTTTGCTCCCTTTACACCCAGGATAACAGGCTTTTGGATTCCTGGGTTGTAATAAAAGCCCTATTTGAAAAGTGTTTTGAAGTGACCTCTGACACTGACCTAACTCTCAGAGACTTTTGGAAAAGTCAGTTCAACATCCTCCAGTGTTTTAGGCTGATAATTATAGCCTGGGAAATGCTGTTTTGGACATAGACGTTTTCGCAGTTCAAACACCACCTAGGAATCAATTAGGTTCAATTGCCTGAGTTCCAATATATATATATATATATATATATATATATATATATATATATATATATATATATATATATATATATATATATATATATATATATATATATATATATATATATATATATATATATATATATATATATATATATATATATATAATATATATACATAATATATATACATGTCGTGCCGAATAGGCAGAACTTGCGATCTTGGCAACGCTCATCTTGCCATATAGGACAAGCGAAAATTTGTGTATGCAATAATTTCGCCAAAATCATCCTGAACCTAACGAAAAAAATATATTTCACTATGTTTGTTTAGTATTAAATTACTGTAAACAAATCTAAAATATATTTAGTTGGGTTAGGCTAAAATAAATTGTTCTTGTTATAATAAGGTTACGTAAATTTTCTAAGATTCTTTTGGTGCAAAATTATAAATTTTTACATTAACATTAATGGAAAATATATATCTTTAAACGTATAAGAGAAAATTTCAGAAAGGAATTAATTTTAGATGAGTTCTTGCTAATTGACCAGTTTTACATATTCGGCACGACATATATATATATATATATATATATATATATATATATATATATATATATATATATATATATATATATATATATATATATATATATATATATGCAATAAGATCAGAGTAAACAGGTGATTTCAGAATATGCAAAACAACTACTCTGAAAGAATAGAGAAATTCCAAGCGCTTTCGTGACTACTCACATTATCAAGGAACTATGAAAGTAAAGCATCCAAGGAAGCTACATAAGGGGTCTGGCCAACACCTCACTATCAGATCCCACAACGGTTAAACACCTGACGCGCGCCGACCTAACTGGATAGGTCCTTTGCACAACTCACCCACAAACTATTCTACCCAAGAAAATTTAAAAATTACTATTTGTCCAGTGTATTATTAAATTCTTCCCAAATTCTATTAATTATAAATGGATCTAATTTATATAAACCAAAGGAAATATTCATATTATTGTCAAAACTGCTTTTTATGAAACAAGATTCAATTATATTCCTGTCGACCATGGACTTGCTTGATACTACTTTCTCAACTTTTTGAAAATCAATTGGATGGTTAAAATCTCTTACATGAATAAATAGAGCATTGGAATCTTGTCCAGTTCTAATGCTATATTTATGTTGTTTTAATCTTAGTTCGAGATTTTTACCAGTTTGACCGTAATAAACTTTATCGCAAATTTTACAAGGAATCTTATAGACAAATCCATCAGCATTTTGGGGGGAATTCTTTATCAAAAGTTTTTTTACTGTATCAAGATTTTTGAATACAACTTTAATATTAAAAGTCTTAAGAAGAGAAGGCATATCAACCAAGTTTTCATGGTAAGGGAGAACCAACATATTTTTAGTTGCGATATCTCACGATATCTCTTTTACATTGATAAATTGAATATATTATTGTTTTATAACGTTCATTTGTATGTTTCAAGAAACCTTGCAAACCTTTCGTAGCGGTTCGGGGTCTCGTTTGGCTTTAATCGGTCTGCTTATTTGAGAACTTAAGTGGCCTGGTAACCTCACCGTGCGTAGTTTATTTTCATTAGGTCTTGTATAATTATATATTCTTAGAATTTCAGTCGTTTCTTCTTGCGTGAAAACAGACAAAAAAGTGCTTCTTATATTTTGTTTGTTACACGTTTCATTTGTGTGAATGTGTATTATGGTAATGTGTAAGTTTGAGGGCAATGTGTATGACGGGAATGTGTGTGTGTGTGTGTATGACTAGAAGGTATACAGAATTAAAAGGATATTTTAAATAGGACGTATTTTCCGTTAGTGAGAGTCGTTCATTTTAATTATTCAGCATTTTTTCAACGTTTGCACTAATTATCTTAATGTAATAATTAGAGAAATATAAGCAAAACCACAGGTAAATATGTCCTTGTTAATGTTTTCCTGGTGTCGCAATGAGTCGAGAGAGGCTGACGAGACAGTGCTGACTGGACAGACAACGTCAGAACTCTAGAACATAAGCTCCTTGGCTGCTCAAATTTACCTCAAATCCACTTAACACAAACTCGCAGCCCTCCACCAATTACCTCTTCTTTCTTTTACTCTATATTTCGTTTGAATTTTCTTCTACCCCTCTTTTCTTTTACCCTACGCTTCGTCGGAGCTTTCTTCTCCACCCTCATCTGTTACTCCATACTTCATCTGAACTTTCTCCTGCCCCCCACCCTCTCTTCTTTTACCCCATACTTCATCTAAATTTTCTCCTATTCCCCGTCTTCTGTTACCCCACACTTCATCTGAACTTTTCCCTATCCCTTCTTCTGTTACCCCAGATTTCGTGTAATCTTTCTCCTACCCCACTACTATTACCCCACAGTTTGTCTGTGCTTTCTCCTACCCTTCTATTTTACAAGTACTTCGTCTGATAGCTAGACACATAAAGAGAGACTGAAAACAGTCAGACTTTTAAATACGTTAAATAACTCATTGCCATCAGTCCTGGCAAAATTCTGGATGCACTCTTTGGATTTTTCTGAGCTTTATTTTGTCTTGCTGTGTTCCACAACGGTGCTACATACTCGAGAAAGGGCCGCACATATGAGGTAGTGGTTTCGAGGTTGTTTAGGTTTCTGAACTCTGTTTTGTTTCCAAGCCTAGCTTGAGCTGATCATATTATTCTGTTTGTGCGCTTCAGGTAACAGGTTTAGATAGGAAGAGAGACAGACACACACACACAGATAGAGACAGACTGAGACAATGAAAATGTGCTCTCACTCACGAATGCAATTCAGGAAACAAATTAGCACTGAAATCTGAAAGATTATACACATCATTTCAGTCGGGAAATGGTGCGACCAGTTTAAATTTGGTTTCCGGTGACCAGTCTGTTAATGCTCTGAAAATTATGTTTTGTCTATATTTCATGGAAAATTGCCCCGTCTAGACGCAAACGATCGTGGGAACAGAGAGCCCACCTCCACATGGCAGAAGGTTGAGAAGAGTCACAGCCTGTGTGGACGGAGGTGATAAGGGTTGACATACAAGTGGTAGAGTGGGAAGAGTTATAGTGAAGTTGGTAGAGGGGGATCAGATATGCTTGAGGACGCCACCAATGGGTACAACACGTGGGCTTAATAACGTAAGTGAAGCATTACACTAGCCAGCAAAATTTAATTGTAGTATTTCCGAAAAACCAGATTGGTTGTCTGAGTTAGTTTAGTCTCTATCGCCCAAGTTTTTTTAAAGTCTTATAATTAATATTTCGGATTTTTAAGGTTGAAGAATCACATGAAATATATTACCTAAAAATTATAGGTATTATATTATTCATAGTATGATGCCTACAGAGACAGAAACAAAAGTTTCTTAAGGTAAATTAATTTTAAATATATTCATAACAAAATAACAAATTTCTATATAGTTTTATAAACACATTTACATCAGAGTTTTCAGGCTTTTTCGCTTGTGTTCAGTATGGGTCTCCGGCACCAGTGTCCAGCAGTAGTCAGCCATCAAACTGATCCGCAGGTTTCCCTGATATCTCTCCACGATGGCTGTGTTGGTGAGATCATTAACCCTGAGGGTCTGTTTCACACAAATGTTATGTGTTGGAGCAAAACTAAGTTTAGATTTGAATTCAGTGTCCCAAAATTAATTAGAAGCACATATTTTGAAGTTTGAACTGAAACCTTAACCAGTGTTATTATTGATTTCTCCCTCTAAAAAAGCACTGATGAGTGGAGTACCATGAAGATAATGTAGTTAAAGATTAACTTCTGTTGGGCATCAGCTTTAGGAAAGGTAGGGGGTGTGTAGACCAAGTGTTTTCATCTATTATATATATATATATATATATATATATATATATATATATATATATATATATATATATATATATATATATATATATATATATATATATTCATTAATGTTAATGTAAAAAATTTTAATTTTGTTCCAAAAGAATCTTAGAAAACTTGCCTAACCTTATTATAACAAGAACAATTTATTTTAGCCTAACCCAACTAAATATATTTTGCATTTGTTTACAATAATTTAATACTAAACAAACACAGTGAAATATATTTTTTTCGTTAGGTTCAGAATGATTTTGGCGAAATTATTGCATACACAAATTTTCGCTTGTCCTATATGGCAAGATGAGCGTTGCTATTTAAGCCAAGATCGCAAGTTCTGCCTATTCGGCAGGACATGCAGAGGAGAGAGAGAGATTTTGGGAGATGTTAAGTGAATGTATAGGAGCCTTTGAACCAAGTGAGAGAGTAATTGTGGTAGGGGACTTGAATGCTAAAGTAGGAGAAACTTTTAGAGAGGGTGGGGTAGGTAAGTTTGGGGTGCCAGGTGTAAATGATAATGGGAGCCCTTTGATTGAACTTTGTATAGAAAGGGGTTTAGTTATAGGTAATACATATTTTAAGAAAAAGAGGATAAATAAGTATACACGATATGATGTAGGGCGAAATGACAGTAGTTTGTTGGATTATGTATTGGTAGATAAAAGACTGTTGAGTAGACTTCAGGATGTACATGTTTATAGAGGGGCCACAGATATATCAGATCACTTTCTAGTTGTAGCTACACTGAGAGTAAAAGGTAGATGGGATACAAGGAGAATAGAAGCATCAGGGAAGAGAGAGGTGAAGGTTTATAAACTAAAAGAGGAGGCAGTTAGGGTAAGATATAAACAGCTATTGGAGGATAGATGGGCTAATGAGAGCATAGGCAATGGGGTCGAAGAGGTATGGGGTAGGTTTAAAAATGTAGTGTTAGAGTGTTCAGCAGAAGTTTGTGGTTACAGGAAAGTGGGTGCAGGAGGGAAGAGGAGCGATTGGTGGAATGATGATGTAAAGAGAGTAGTAAGGGAGAAAAAGTTAGCATATGAGAAGTTTTTACAAAGTAGAAGTGATGCAAGGAGGGAAGAGTATATGGAGAAAAAGAGAGAGGTTAAGAGAGTGGTGAAGCAATGTAAAAAGAGAGCAAATGAGAGAGTGGGTGAGATGTTATCAACAAATTTTGTTGAAAATAAGAAAAAGTTTTGGAGTGAGATTAACAAGTTAAGAAAGCCTAGAGAACAAATGGATTTGTCAGTTAAAAATAGGAGAGGAGAGTTATTAAATGGAGAGTTAGAGGTATTGGGAAGATGGAAGGAATATTTTGAGGAATTGTTAAATGTTGATGAAGATAGGGAAGCTGTGATTTCGTGTATAGGGCAAGGAGGAATAACATCTTGTAGGAGTGAGGAAGAGCCAGTTGTGAGTGTGGGGGAAGTTCGTGAGGCAGTAGGTAAAATGAAAGGGGGTAAGGCAGCCGGGATTGATGGGATAAAGATAGAAATGTTAAAAGCAGGTGGGGATATAGTTTTGGAGTGGTTGGTGCAATTGTTTAATAAATGTATGGAAGAGGGTAAGGTACCTAGGGATTGGCAGAGAGCATGCATAGTTCCTTTGTATAAAGGCAAAGGGGAAAAAAGAGAGTGCAAAAATTATAGGGGGATAAGTCTGTTGAGTGTACCTGGTAAAGTGTATGGTAGAGTTATAATTGAAAGAATTAAGAGTAAGACGGAGAATAGGATAGCAGATGAACAAGGAGGCTTTAGGAAAGGTAGGGGGTGTGTGGACCAGGTGTTTACAGTGAAACATATAAGTGAACAGTATTTAGATAAGGCTAAAGAGGTCTTTGTGGCATTTATGGATTTGGAAAAGGCGTATGACAGGGTGGATAGGGGGGCAATGTGGCAGATGTTGCAAGTGTATGGTGTAGGAGGTAGGTTACTGAAAGCAGTGAAGAGTTTTTACGAGGATAGTGAGGCTCAAGTTAGAGTATGTAGGAAAGAGGGAAATTTTTTCCCAGTAAAAGTAGGCCTTAGACAAGGATGTGTGATGTCACCGTGGTTGTTTAATATATTTATAGATGGGGTTGTAAGAGAAGTAAATGCGAGGGTCTTGGCAAGAGGCGTGGAGTTAAAAGATAAAGAATCACACACAAAGTGGGAGTTGTCACAGCTGCTCTTTGCTGATGACACTGTGCTCTTGGGAGATTCTGAAGAGAAGTTGCAGAGATTGGTGGATGAATTTGGTAGGGTGTGCAAAAGAAGAAAATTAAAGGTGAATACAGGAAAGAGTAAGGTTATGAGGATAACAAAAAGATAAGGTGATGAAAGATTGAATATCAGATTGGAGGGAGAGAGTATGGAGGAGGTGAACGTATTCAGATATTTGGGAGTGGACGTGTCAGCGGATGGGTCTATGAAAGATGAGGTGAATCATAGAATTGATGAGGGAAAAAGAGTGAGTGGTGCACTTAGGAGTCTGTGGAGACAAAGAACTTTGTCCTTGGAGGCAAAGAGGGGAATGTATGAGAGTATAGTTTTACCAACGCTCTTATATGGGTGTGAAGCGTGGGTGATGAATGTTGCAGCGAGGAGAAGGCTGGAGGCAGTGGAGATGTCATGTCTGAGGGCAATGTGTGGTGTGAATATAATGCAGAGAATTCGTAGTTTGGAAGTTAGGAGGAGGTGCGGGATTACCAAAACTGTTGTCCAGAGGGCTGAGGAAGGGTTGTTGAGGTGGTTCGGACATGTAGAGAGAATGGAGCGAAACAGAATGACTTCAAGAGTGTATCAGTCTGTAGTGGAAGGAAGGCGGGGTAGGGGTCGGCCTAGGAAGGGTTGGAGGGAGGGGGTAAAGGAGGTTTTGTGTGCGAGGGGCTTGGACTTCCAGCAGGCATGCGTGAGCGTGTTTGATAGGAGTGAATGGAGACAAATGGTTTTTAATACTTGACGTGCTGTTGGAGTGTGAGCAAAGTAACATTTATGAAGGGATTCAGGGAAACCGGCAGGCCGGACTTGAGTCCTGGAGATGGGAAGTACAGTGCCTGCACTCTGAAGGAGGGGTGTTAATGTTGCAGTTTAAAAACTGTAGTGTAAAGCACCCTTCTGGCAAGACAGTGATGGAGTGAATGATGGTGAAAGTTTTTCTTTTTCGGGCCACCCTGCCTTGGTGGGAATCGGCCGGTGTGATAATAAATATATATATATATATATATATATATATATATATATATATATATATATATATATATATATATATAATACGCAAGAACAGGCCAAATATTCACAAACACTGATCTCTGGCCGAAGGAGACTCGAACCTACGAACATTGGAACCAGGTTTGCAGTGCTTTACTGACCGTACCACACTGGACCAATACCTGTGCGTCTAGCTCACGTTAGACGTTTTGATCCAAGGCAGCCAGGTTCTAGGCAGGTGGCTTACAGCTTTTCATCTCATCCCCTGCATGCATCGAATCGCCTTCGGCAATATTTCGCCTGTTCTTGCGAATTCTAAGCATTGTAAAAATCTCTAGTCGGTCGATGCATGCAGGGGATGAGATGAAAAGCTGTAAGCCACTTGCCTAGAAGCTGGCTGCCTTGGATCAAAACGTCTAGCGTGAGCTGGACGCAAAGGTATTGGTCCAGTGTGGTACGGTCGGTAAAGCACTGCGTATCTTGTTCTAAGGTTCGTAGGTTCGAGTCGCCTTCTGCCAGAGATCAGTGTTTATATATATATATATATATATATATATATATATATATATATATATATATATATAAGCAGCAATAACAGGTTTACAGTTTACATAAATATGCGACTTATGTCTGGAAGCACTGGAGACATTCATTGTTTCAGATGTTAACCTCATCCGCTGTAATTGATAAATCACATTAAAAGCGGGTTACTATGTAGTAAGTTTAGGTGCTCAACTTTCATTTATGTTCCTTCATCCTGGACACCCACATGTCAGTCATATTCTACCCCGTTTGTCACCCAGAATATTTTATTTGCCATGATCATGGTGTCTTTTGGTCGATATTCCTCCATTGTTTCTAGTGGGAAGGCAGAGGTGCTGATAAATATAGATAATACAAAGACAGAGTAGAGTAAGTAGCTGAAGGAGAAGCTGGATCACTGATTATTTTCTGTTACCCGATGAAGTTACTGAGCGAAATATTGTTGTAATAAAGGCTTACAATTCTCACCTCGCATTTCTGGTGACAGTTTGTTGGCTTACCTCTCCACTTTGTGTTATCTTTTTTTGGGGGGTGGGGGGTCTTTTTCTTCGTTTGGCTTTTTATGTATTAGTCTTTTGTGGGGAATAATCGGGAAAGATTTCTGGCAGTTGAGAATTATACATTCCACTCATTCTTCCCTCAGTCTTTCATAGTTTGTGAAATAGGATTTCCTATTCTTAAAAATTTGCTGGTGTTCTTTGAGATTCTGTGTTATTAAGTACGATACCCCTGTGAGGACTTTTATGTTTTCAAGGTACTTCTGTGAGGAATTCCAGTCTCAAGGTAATCCTACAACGACCTTGTTATTATGGTACTCCAGCAAGGTACTCTTGAGTTCATATATTACGCCTGAGGAACTCAGCCGTAAAATGTTCCGCCAGTTATTTGCTTATTATCTTCTCTAGAATTTTGCGCGGTACACATCTTAGAGAAAATGATCAGCGTTTTCGTGACTCTTTGTCTGTTAAATTTCTTCAGTATTGGAATTGTGTGATGGTATTGTTGCACGACGTGCATACCAACCAGGACTGGCCAAAAATTTTAATTTTGATGGTGATGATGGTAAAAATGACATACGAAAAATTTATAATAATAATAATAGTGATAAATATTTTCATTGTGATTTCTATAATTCTAAGAATGATGATTCTTCTTATTAGTGGTGGTCGGGATGTTTCATATCAAACTCGTTTAATATAGTTCCGCGTGAATCTGGCGTGCAGCAGGTACAACAATATTAAGTGCATTATATTTTTGTAATTTTTTTTTCAACTCGGACTCTTGATATTGGCTTATAGCGATCAAGACTAGGGGCAGTAGTTAACACTCGCTCGGAGTTTGCTCGGCAACGTTCCTTTGAACAAGATGCTGATAATCTCGTTAAAACTCAGTTGTCAACCCTCATGTTAAAATTCGGGAAATACTAAATAATCTCTGATAACTCAATAAATACTCCAAAAATATTATATATATATATATATATATATATATATATATATATATATATATATATATATATATATATATATATATATATATATATATATATAATGGGGTCCACCTTTGGTGTAATGACTGTGGCACCCAAAGCCTCGGAGAAGTGGATAAAAAGGCGTCAAGGAAGAATATTTTGATTTCTTCCTGAAGCCGTTTGAATATTCCACTTCCCCTACCACCCCATCTTTTCATTCTTTTTTACCAATAGGTATATGTTATTACATAATATGGTACAAGAGATTTAAGAGATACATTGTTGATATAAAGATGGCATATACAGTACATGAGATGTGAGAGATACATGTCTAGTACATATTGTTACATGTTTGTCACTGATTATAATGCAAAAATCTCATCCAGCTCTTCAGAACTGGGGGGCATGCCCAAAATACAGCAGGCATTACCCCTTTGAACAGTAGTGCTGAGTCGCTGGAACAGAAAACTAGCTGCCCTGGGATCCCTAGTTACCCTGATGAGTCTTTTGCCTAGCTCCTTAAGGAATTTAGATGCACTCTTTCCCCATGAGCCAAGGGTCTCTGAGTTTATGGGAACAAACATATAATGATGGGCAACTTCTCCATATTTTCTAGACTTTTGGGACGCCCTGAAGCTGGCGGCTGCCCCTCCTTCCTCCCTGGTGTATTAGAGATAGGTAGATGCACATGTGTAGTCCCACACCACCTGCTTACCGTCTGTCCAGGCTTGAAGGGTGATATCATCTGGACGCTTCTGGCTGCCATCAGATCTGCATAGTTGGGGTGGCTCCCTTATTGCTGGGCATCCGACTGTTGTGAGGCTCCTCTTGATAATGTTATTAACCTCCTCATGTCTTGCAATCTTTCCCTCGGATTTACGGCGCACAAGACCATGGTACCGGAATCAGTCTGCTGCTTCACTGCCACAAATACACCTGTGTTCGGCGAGAATAAGGGCGGCAAGTCGAAGGGCAACACCAATGTGGATGGTCTGTGGGTCGAGTCGTGTGCCAAGGCTGGAGTTGGGAACAACCAACAGAAAGTCCCCTGCATGAGGAGCTCTCAGTGCCAGGAGGCAGGCTCTATCCTTCCCTGACACACTCTGAAGCATTGTTGAGGCTATTTTCTCATATATATATATATATATATATATATATATATATATATATATCTATATATATATATATATATCTCTATATATTTGTATGTATGTATATATATATATATATATGTATGTATGTATGTATATATATATATATATATATATATATATATATATACATCTCATGTAAAATCTAGCATTGAATTATGCAGCTTTATCTAGTTGATTCCTGATGAGAATCTTGAATCTTGATAAGGGTGGTAGTGGTAGTAACGTTTCCCCGGGTTAAAGTGTGAGAAATGCGTTAGACTGTACTGGTGTTTTTCAGTGATATCTATTGTTCTCTCCTAATAGTGGTAGAAATTGAAAGTGCTTTCTTCTTGCAGTAATTGATGAAGTGTGTCGGAAAGTGTAATTTGGTGAAATACTGGTGTGTATGAAAATTCATCTTGAAGGTACTCCATGCAACAGATCCTGACGGCCTCAAGGAAGAAGCCAATTACTATCCTAAGCTTTGCTTTGTCGTCATTCCAGGAATAAATGTACACGAGGTTGTATTTATTTGTTTTCTTGTGATAAGCTCTGTAAGCAAGTTTATTTCCCTATTTACACAGGCACATGTTTAAATTGGATTATGTCTTTGACTTCCTCCTCCAGTGTAAATTTAATGGCTTTACTTGGTTGAGATCTTCCTGTAGTTTCTTGATGTCCATACGTTTGTATGTGATAAAGATATCAACTACATAACAGAGGCATGTAGTTTTTGGAATAATGATAGGAAACATCTCTCAATCTTTAAAGACCCAGGGTAATATCAAGGTGACTTCTACTACTACTTCTACTACTACACTCTGCCACTGCTGTTGTTATTATTATCATCATCATCATTATCCCAAGATATAAATCAGGGTAAGCTACATAATCCACTTCTAAATTTATATTGAATTGGTGCTGTCCTATTATTATTTTCTGTTATTAACATAACAGACCTTAAGCACTACAATCTCCAACACAAGAACATCCTTAACTTCGCTAGTGGCATTCAGTGTGCCGTTCTGGATGGTCAACCAACATTTGTCCGGCAATACAAAACAGCGAAGTAATTAATATATTTGACCAAACCAATTTTAATTCCTTGTGGCTAGTATCTGTCAAGTTGCCTGTTTGACTAGTCTCTTCTGTCACCCTTCCCATTCGACCAAGAGCAGAGACAATCTCCCTCACCCTCGACCAATACGAACTGTGTATTTATCATTTAGAATAGGGTAGACGCACTTTGCAGATGTGTCAAGTTTTGGTAAAAAAAAAAAAAAAAAAAGAGAAGTAACGGGCCGTCGCCGTACCCGCTCGACCAACAGCAACGGAGATCTCAATTAACCAGCCTTGTTTCACAAATAGGAGCAAAGGTCCCCACCACCATGCCAGCTCGGCCAATAGGAGCAAGAATTTCTGGACCACCTTTCCAGCTCAGCCAATAAGTTCAAATATTTTTCCCCAAGCGTTCCAGTTCGGCCAGACAGGAACAGATTTTCACCCTCTCTCCTATGTCATTATCTAGTTAATATTATTTTAATTTTGGTTTTCCTTTTATTGTACATTTTTTCCACTTACATTTTAATTACCTGATTAATGTTTATATTTTTACTGATTATTTTTCTTTTGTGCTATACATATTGCAGTTAAGCACAGCATTTGAACCTCTGAAATATATCACTTCATATTTTATCCCAGTCTCGAGGTCACCCCTGACTGAATAAAAAAAAAGCTGTATCATCCTGGAAATACACATTTTTTCCAATTTCGAAATTAAAATGAAAAAAAGATCACACACACACACACACACACACACACACACACACACACACACACACACACACACACACACACACACACACACACACACACACACACACACACACACACACACACGCACGTGCGCGCGCGCGCGCTCACCCACCAAAAACAAAAAGACTGTCTTTCGACTAGTGCTTTAGATAACTGGTAAGAAACATGGTGATTTTTTTCATCCCCTTACAGGTGTTTATCCTCCATGATGCCAAGCAGTCCGATGTCAAGTACACACTGTTGCGTGTCCTAGACTAGAATGCTTTACTATGAACTAACCAACAAATCAATCAAACTAACTATAAACTAACCAACAAATCAATCAAACTGCAACTTGATAAGTATCCAGGAGGGACTTCGGTCCCTCCTGGATGGTTATCAAGTTCCAGTTTGATAATATTGCTCAGGGCGAACCGAAACATGGTTTGGTTTCCCTTTCTAGTTTGTGTTTTAAGAGTTAATTGTTGCAATTACGATATTTTCATTTAATAATCAGTGATATTCAATGTGTTGTCTTCATTTTCATTGCCACAAGATGTCACCTTGGTCTCTCTTCCATCAAGAATCATCTGTAATGACAGTTTCTGAATAATTACTGATACATTTCTCTTGTTTTCTGTTGCACAAGTATAGAGACTTAATTACAGTGTCAACGAGAGAACAATCCACAACTAATCATATAGTTGGAAGCGAATACTTGAAACGTTTTAGGTTCGTCATTGGAAATTGTGAGGTTCCAGTATACAAATAACTCGCACACAAGAGAAAGAAACTTGTGAGGACGTTTCGGTCCGACTTGAACCGTTAATTAGTCACACAGTGTGACTAGTTAATGATCCAAGTCGAACCGGAACGTCCTCAAGTTTCTTTCTTCTCTTTGCGGGTTATTTGTGTATTATTCTAGTCACAGTATTGTGCCTTTTTATCCTTCGTAATGTTGCAACTTGATGTTGGTCTAGGATGGACCGAAACTTGTCATTTCTAATTTGAGTTGTGTGTTGCATGATTACTAATTGACACGTTTCCATTATCTTGGGCGTTTCAATTGACACTACATATATCCACAACTGAACTACGATTTAGAGAAGACAATTTAGATAACGTTTCACTCGTCCTGGACAATTATCAAGTCGCGAGTGAGAGAGCACGTCAGAAGTCACGTCAGGTGAAGAGGTGAGGAGAAAGCCAATATGAGGTCAAATCACATTTGTTCTGACAGTGTTTGACAGTTTATTGATAAAGTTGACCATCAGCAGAAGCAAAAAGGGGTCTAAAATTCATGTGAGTTCTTGCAGCTACGTTGTGATTCTTATTCTGTAGTATATAGATAAACTATTTGTTTTTTCTCCCTGTCTGTGCAGTTGTATATCTTGACTGGGAAATTATTAACTGTTGGGGAACTTTTTACAGCGAGCTCTTTGCTTGCGGAAAATGACCCTGGCGATTCAATTGCTTTTTTTCTCTTTTACTTTGATGGTCGTTGGCCTGAGGCTTGACGCCGCCTCCAGCAACGAAAAATATACCAACACCTGAGCTGTTTACACACCTCCACCAACACACTTTGATGTATGTCCCATAGGTATACGAAAAATGTGTATCCATCCCTTTCGTGTTCACTTCCGCAAAAAAATGAAGTTGCACACGCCAAAAAGTTTTTCATTATTTTTAGATTTTGATATTGAGATAGTTGTGACTCGAAGTTCGTTTACGTTTTCCCTTTCAGTCATAAAGCGTATAACATTTTTTTCGGGGTGTTACAGTTATAAAAATAATCTTAACTGGTTGAGGTCAGAGGTTGAATTGGCGAATGTTATTTTGTCAAAAGGAAAAACAAATCTTCGTTATTTTTAGTATTTGTTTTGTCGAATTTAAGTGTAAATCTTGGAGAAAGTTTGTGAAGTGTCCCCAGCCTTGATGTAAGATATGGATACGAGTATTTACCGACATTAAATCATAAGTAGAGTTATTTGTTACTGTTCGCATCAGCAGAGAAACAGTAATACGTGAATCTCTTAATCTCTCTCTTTCCTTATGCTGTAGCTTGGTGGTACCATTGTCTAGATCCAGTGGTACCGTGCTAACCTCTGAATTAGTGTTAATTAAACACTAATGAGATTACCATTAATCACGAACACGACCGTTTATCAGCTTGAATCTTCCTGTAGGTTGTAGCAACCACAGGTTATGTTGTTCAATTTTAGAAAGCTGTAGACTGAACTCAAGAATGATTAACACGACATTCTAGGAAAAGTTTTTATTGGGACAAAATTTGTACAGAGCTTTATCCAGTTTTTAACATGATAAAGCTATTCACAGAGGGAAACGTCACAGTAAATGCTTATGACTTTTATTTACTATTTTCGGTACTACGCCATTTGGACCCACGACATTGATGGTCAAACAGGTCAACACCTCTGTGCCTTTAGGTAGAAACACTGTAGAGACACAGCAATTATTGTGAAGCAACCTGAGCAGAAACAGAGAAGCTGTCAGTCACACTCATTGACACAGTGAGCCTTCACTTAACTACGCCACGATCCACTGAGAACGGAGCGTCGTTAGACACAAGGATAACTCTGTCCATGAGTCTTGATTCACCTATTCCACTGATAGTGCAAATTTTAATTTTCAGTGGTAACGTGTAAGTCTAAACACTCACGTGTAAGTGTTAACACATGAGTAAGTTTCAATAAACACGTTTACGTTTTAACACACACACACGTGTAAGTCTTCATCAACCTGTACTGATGAGAATCCTAATTCCAGTGCTGTCTTGGGGCAAAGAGGAAGGGCAGTTCAACTCTATCACTTGCTAGCTTGTTTTCATCATCTCTTCGCAGGTGACTTGATGCCCTTTCAATCCGTCTTGGACCATTAATTATCAAGTAATAACAGTATCCAGGATTAGTTTAGGTAACCTTTTTTACATAATGGATTCGTGTAGCAACTCGACGAAAATACTATAAATTGTTTATTGTTATTATTTCATTTATGAGAGGCAGGGTAGTTCAAATTCGAAAAGCAGCCACCTGCCATCTCCACGTGGTAAATTCTTAATATTTCAAAAGCCAAGGGTAGGTGGTTGTATCAGTATTATCAACTAGTTCAGATGAAATATGCTGTTTTTCGATGATAGGTTCACTTGATGATGCTGTCTTCATGGTGATGTGTGACTCACTGTATGAGTGTTGTCGCCCAATGGTGATGTGTTCACTCACAGGATAAGTGGCATTACCCAATAAGATGATGTGTTGATTTAGGATGAATGGCGCTGACCAGTACTGTCATTATCAGAATGTAATTCCACTTCCCAGTGCTCTCTTTATAGCAGTATGTTCACTACCGAGATGAGTGAACACTGTACAGTACTTCAGTGGCAGTATGTTCACTCAGAGGATAAGTGATACTGTTCAATACTGTCTAATAGCGGTATATTTTACCAAAAGTATGAGCGTCACTGCCCGAGAAATGCGCCCCTGGGCTAACACTCCCCTCCCCCCTCCCCCCCTCCCCCCTCCCCCCTCCCCCCGCCCCCCTCCCCCCTCCCCCCCTCCCCGAAAAAAATGGAATTTTGTGCTAGTTGCCATTCCTGGTACAGTTTCATCTAGTAGAGTGTGATGATCGATTAAACACACGCTCCTGAAGACTGGCCATATTAACAGCTCTGTACATCATACCAGATAATCTCAAGGTTTACGCACATAATTAACACGATCGTCGCCCCTCAAGGAAGGTTCCTTGATGTTGGTGAGGGGCTCTTGATTTAGGGAATTGGATCTGTGCTCCAGTTCCCCAAATTAAGCCTGAATGCCTTCCACATACCCCCCCAGGCGCTGTATAATCCTCCGGGTTTAGCGCTTCCCCCTTGATTGTAATAATAATAATAATTAACACGATCGTGATAGGATAACATCTTGCTAGAACAGGTTAGGTAATTGCTGGGGTTTACGTATTTAATCGAATTAAGTAGCATGTGGAAGAAAAACATCGTTACTATTCCACAGCGTTTTCTCCCCACCTGTGAATCATGAAGCGACTTCGTGTTTACTAGGCAGATGTGACACACAGAGAACACAATCACAAGTAGACTGTCTCACATCTCAATAACGTACGTTCTTAGATTTAATTAATTTACTTTATTTCAGCCAGTCTTACCTATCTTAATCTAATCAATTGTAAGCTATCATATTCTAACCTCTCCTACCATGACGTAGCCAAACTTAAATTAATCTAAACTTATATGACATACAGAGAGAAATCAGCTGCAATCCGTATAGTAAAAAACAGCGTCGTGCTGGGTTCAAGGTTGCCGGGGGCAGAGACAAGCAGCCAAGCAAGCACCAGACATCATAATATCGCAGGAAGTTTGTGAGTGAATCCCGCCAATTATTGAAATCTCTTTCTCAACTCTCGCTCCTCTGATGCCTCTCTTTAATCGGAATTTTTCACTTCTTTTCGATCTCTAATCAAGAAGTTAGTCTAGCAGTTTCTCTTTTCCGTCACATTCCTCTTTCAGCCTCCGTCTCCTTTCTTACCCTCCTACCTCACCCTCCTTTGTCTCCTTTTCCCCCTCACCACTCTCCTTCTACTTCACCTTCCCTCATACCAAATTATTTCCTCTCCTTCCTCTTACCTCACCTTCAGTCTCATCACATTTTTCGTATTCCTACTCTCTTTGTAAAACTATAAACGAAACTTTTTATTGTCGTTGCCACTTCTGGTATTACTTTATAATTAAAAAAATATTATACTGGGGCGTATTGCAGGGTAATATTTCTTAACGTGTTCACGATCTAATTAAAATGCAACGAAGCAGACAATGACGTGCATACGGCAGAGGAAATCAGACAAGAATGAGACACTTGTGCAACATTTGGAAATCTTTATTGAGGAAACGTTTCACCAGCTAGTGGCTTCTTCAGTCCAATACGGAGAACGGTGAAAGATGAGGAGTAGAGGTAATCAGTCCCTCAGCCTGGAGTCGATGTGTTCAGTCCATCAATCTGCAAATTCGGTATCAGAGTACACAGTACAGGAGTCTGTCTGCGTGGATAAAGCACTCTGTACTCTGATGCCGACTTGCTGATTCGAATCCTGCTGTGGACTGATCGATAATGTTTGTGTGTGTTTATGTGTGTGTGTGTGTGTGTGTGTGTGTGTGTGTGTGTGTGTATATATATATATATATATATATATATATATATATATATATATATATATATATATATACACACGGATCACGGTAAAACACCTAGCACAGATGGGTGCGTGATTCTTGTAGGATTTGGTGGTCCTGTGAGTTAGATTATCATGTGTTTTTCGCTCACCATGAGGCGGGCATAAACGACATGGGTTCGAGTCCTCGGCTAGTCGTGGTGTTATTATTGTGAGTCTGTTGTGCAGCTTTATCTACTCATATTGAAACTATCTAAACTGTCTGCATGCACGCCAGATTAAGCCGTACTTAAAACTGCTTCAGAAAATTTAACATCTGACACTAAATAAATCAATGTACTTATTGTTAATCGTTATTTTTTTCTATTTTGTGAACCGTAGTGGTTTTTAAATTAATATGAGTTGCGGAGGTTGCTGTCTACTACCTGCTCATTAGAAAATAATGAAAGTTTCTTCGGGATGAAATAATTTGCAGGTAATTTTAATTGGGCATTAGCGTAAAGTATTACCCAGAAGCAGATGCAACATGCCCGTTCATAATTTTGATTACTTCTATTTTTTTTCTTCGAAGTGAGGTGGTGTCTAGTTTCCTCGGGGAGGTTATAATAAAACGATAGATCAAATATGAACATGATGCCATATATCAATCATTTCTTCTGCACATCCGTTAAATAGGAACTTAAAGGGAGCGATAGCTTATACAGTATATTATTTCCTTGGAAACTAAGACGCTTGTGTGTGATTATTATTTCGGTTTACATATTTAGAGATGAATATCAGGTGCCCCTTGTTCCCTTATTATTTTATCCTTTTATTAGTCTATGCATTTTATTAAGCTATCTTAATTATTTTACCTCACATTGACACTCTTATTTTCTGCAATTATTTTTAAACTCTACGAAAGGTGTTACAACCACCACCTTGAACTCATCCACTCACCAATCCTTCTCTTTGCAACTCATCCTCCTAATGTCTGTGTCACATCTTCACATAGGGTTTGAACCCATTTCTAAGTTAGGTTAGATTGGGTTAGGTAGGTTAGGTTAGGTGAGTTAATAGGTTGAGTTAGGTCGGCTTAGGTACGTTAGATTGAGTTAGGTAGGATGCAACGAGAAAATACAAATATGAAATATAATACTATAAAATAGTTTTTTGTAAAGAAATTCTTCCTACAATCTCTTATACACCACTTGGTCAGTAACTTTCTTACCCAATACTGTGTTATCATTCCCAGGATGAGTGGCACAGCCCAACAAAGTTGACCCTCAAGGTAAAATATACAATCTGACTACAAATAGCATTTTAATTTGCAGAAGTTAATGCAATATTTTCTAACGAGTGTTTATAGTGAAAGTAATTTTACGGCCATCCGAACTGAACCCTTCGTTTTGATGCCGGTGAAAAGCTTTTGATCCAAAGAATTTGACCTACAAGGAAGAAAAGAGCATCAAAAGTAATTATTACTTACTCTCAAGGCGTTTGATAACCTCTGTGGGATTAGCGTTTTCCCAATAATAATAATAATAATAATAATAATAGTAATAATAATGATAATTCTCATCTAGTGGTATACCTCGTGTTCCCCGTAATAATAATAATAATAGTAATAATGACAATTCTCAGCTAGTGTTCCCCCAGTAATAATAATAATATTGATAATTCTCAACTAGTGGCATACCTCGTGTTCCCCATTAATAATAATAATAATAATAATAATAATAATAATAATAATCAGCTAGGGGTATACCTCGTGTTCCCAGTAATAATAATAATGATAATAATTCTCAACTAGTGGCATGCCTCGTGTTCCCCAGTAATAATAATAATAATAATTCTCAACTAGGGATATACCTCGTGTTCCACCACTAATAATAATAATAATAATTCTCATCTAATAGTATACCTCGTGATCTTACAAATTAAGCACACTCTTTGCTTGGACTTATTACTTCTCGCCCCTTTGATATTAGTTAATTAAAATCTTCAACTATAATCGTTTGTTTATTTCCAGTATTTGATCCAACACTTTGACATCACTTTCAGACCTGAGCAGGTGACAGCTTAATTACATTTACAGTCATTTTATAGCTAATATGCTTTCCAGTTTTCGTGATATTATTCTTTTCAAATTTCTCGCTAATATGCTTGCCAATATTATTGATGATATTCTTTTTGTTATTAAAAATAATTTTTACCTCACCCCTAGTACCCCCCTCCCCCCACATTTTTTTTTTTGAATGTTGAAAAACAGTAGGATATGAAATCAGTTTTCCCTTCCGCTCAACTTTGCCAGTGCAAATTCTCACTCCTCTCTCCCCCACTGGAAATTCTCACTCCTCTCTCCCCCACTGGAAATTCTCACTCCTCTCTCTCCCACTGCAAATTCTCACTCCTCTCTCCCACTGCAGATTCTCACTCCTCTCTCTCCCACTGCAAATTCTCACTCCTCTCTCTCCTATTGGAAATTCTCACCCCTCTCTCTCCCACTGCAAATTCTCACTCTACTCTCCACTGCAAATTCTCACTCTACTCTCCACTGCAAATTCTCACTCCACTCTCCCACTGCCAACTCTCACTCCACTCTCCACTGCAAATTCTCACTCCACTCTCCCACTGCAAATTCTCACTCCATCCTTCCACTCCAGTACTCATGCAGTTTCCTTATCACAAGTATGTTCGAATATTCAGCTCAAGTCTCACTCTTGTTTTTGTATTGCCCAGGTTGTGTTTCCTATTAAGGACACTACGAGGCTCACCCTCCTCCTCCTCCTCTTCCGCTTTGTGTAAGAGCGACTCTAGACCCACACAAGATGTTCTAGCGAAAATCAGGTCGCAACACTTTTTTTTTTTTTTCGTGACGGATTTATTAATTTCATTACTATGAGCAACCTACAGAGAACTTTCACGGCGCGCATAACGGAGATAAAACACCTCAATTACTGGGAGCGCTTGAAGTTCCTAAACCTGTATTCCCTGGAACGCAGGAGGGAGAGATACATGATTATATACACCTGGAAAATCCTAGAGGGACTAGTACCGAACTTGCACACGAAAATCACTCACTACGAAAGCAAAAGACTTGGCAGACAATGCACCATCACCCCAATGAAAAGCAGGGGTGTCACTAGCACGTTAAGAGACCATACAATAAGTGTCAGGGGCCCGAGACTGTTCAACTGCCTTCCAGCACACATAAGGGGGATTACCAACAGACCCCTGGCAGTCTTCAAGCTGGCACTGGACAAGCACCTAAAGTCAGTTCCTGATCAGCCGGGCTGTGGCTCGTACGTTGGTTTGCGTGCAGCCAGCAGCAACAGCCTGGTTGATCAGGCTCTGATCCACCAGGAGGCCTGGTCACAGACCGGGCCGCGGGGGCGTTGACCCCCGGAACTCTCTCCAGGTAAACTCCAGGTAAACCTTGCCTATCTTTTTATATTAGAATTTGTTACATCAGCATTGTGTTATTACTGTTTAATGTGAGCCAGAGTTGGGAGACTTAAGTAGATCAATCAAGATATCGTCAAGCGTTCCACTAAAGGTCCAGTAGCTATGGTAGCTTCAAACGATTTCGTTCCAGCAAAGCTGGAGTTAATGTTACTTAATAATTAAGGTCTCTCACTATCCTCCACACAGGAAAAAAAATCAGGAAATACATAAAGATGTAATCACACACATACTCTTTAGGATGCCCACAGTGACGTCTTATTTTAAAATACACTGTTATTAGTAATTCTTTTGTTTTTAAATGAGTGTAACAATCTAGCTGTTGCAGGCCAGGGGATGCGTACCTACTTGCCGGGTCGACATCAGATAAGACAGGTAGGTGTCAGTAGACACTGTGCTGTTCCTTGAGTCACAAAAATGAGTTTTAAAAGAAACTCAAAAGTAATAACTTGAAGTTTGCACACACACAACCTAATTTTAAGTTCCGATAATTCCCATAACTAAATTTCATGCAACGTGTGTTGGTCGTTTATTAGGAAACCCTGATATATACATCCCTACCCACACACATATATGCTAAGCATTATTATTATTGCATTCAGAGGGTAGTGCTGAATCTGTATGGGTCGTACAGCGCCTGGGAGAATGGTAAGCAGTCAGGGTCAAACCAAGGAAGGGAGGATAGCTCTGATTACCTGGATTAGAATTCCTTCACTGGCATGACACAGTGATCAATAGAGCAGCCGTGAGACTCAGCCTGGGGGATTGAAATTTATGCGAGATGTTATTCCTCCCGTCCCTCAGGCTAAATGTATACATACATACATACATTTATTGCAAGCTACGAAAGTGCTGCTCCCTTCAGGAAAAGTGCTTCAGTGTTGACGAAGAACCTTGATTTAAGGAACTGATGAGTCAAACCTGATTATCTCCCATTAACTAAATGATGTTATGACTCCTATGGGTTTATCGCCTCTCCCATGAATGTAATAATAAATAATTACACTGTTACTGCTGTTAAAGTCTCGGTAAATGTTTTTTTTTTTATAATTATTAAAGGAGTTGTAATTATCGAACCAAAAAGCGTTAAGGGTGGTTTTCTTGGTAGAATAGTACTAAATTTGTATTCATCATAGCATAGTTTTAGAATGGTTTCCCTTCTTTGTCTAGCTGTCCTAACCATTTTCTACGTATTGGCTACGTGTTACTGTTGATTTTCAGAATACAAGAGCAAACGTCAAATAATATATTGTATGAAATGTGAAGTACTGAAGGCTGTTACGTAACGTTGTTCATTGTACAAGGAATGTATATAATGGATAAAGTTTCAGTGCAGTAACATATTGATTCAGCTGTCTGAATTCAGGTCAAGTTAAAGTTGCCACTGTTAAATGGATAGATGGAAATGTATACGGCATGCTGTAGACAAAGCAGTGGAATTTCTCATTTGTATCTAAAAACATCTCTATCCGAGTGTTTTTTTGAAATGCCTACCAAAATCCAAGTAGAATCGTTCATTTGCATCATTTTTTTACGTAGTTTGAGAGTTTAATATAACTTGAAATTGTATGTATAGTTGTAGTATCCAGTAAGCAACTTCAAAAAATACGAAAACATTGAATATTATGGAAAAACAACTCTGGCAGCGGTGGGATTCGAACCCACGCCTCCGTAGAGACTGGAGCCTAAATCCAGCGCCTTAGACCACTCGGCCACGCTACCGCTGGGGAGATAAGTCTCAGTACAAAATTTCTCTCATCTACCAAATGTTAAGAAAAATAAGGTAATAGTTTGATTTAATATATTTAAATGTACATTTATTATTTTAATAATCTTCAGAGCACACGGTGTTATGAGTACACACTGTGTGTACATTTAACCTAGGATAACGCAATAAAATTAAACAACGTGACTTCACTTTACACACTAGTATAAATTTGTAAGTTTATTCAGGTATACACAAATACAGTTATATAGATTATCATACATAGCAGCATATGTGTAGAGAACCTAGGATAACCCCAAAAAAAGTCAATGAAATGATCGAAAGGGCACAAATATATTGTTGGCTTGCATATATAGTACGTCATGTAGATTAACGTAGCTTAACTTTATATAGTCCGTGTGATTCTCTAACGTGTATTTTTTCGATAATGGTTACAGTGTGTTTATCAGTTGTTCATGTATTAATTGTTTAACATATGTATTATTTTTATAATGGTTACAGTGTGTATATCAGTTGTTCCGATATGCCACGTATGACAACATATCCGAGTTAAAATAACGCAGCTCTTTGTATTAGCTGTATTCATAGTTTGCAAGATAACATGCCCTAGAAACTTGTTTATCAAGCGTATTAAGCAAGTTCATTTAGGTACAGGTACACACAAATAGTTACGCAAATTGTCATACATTGTAACGTATATGTAAATTACCTAGGATAACAAAAAAAAGTTAGACAACGTGACTTATTTCCACTGGGGTTCTCGGTATTTGTTTACAGACTTGGGTTTGAAGACACTTTAATAAGTTTATTTAGGTACAGTTACATACAGGTAAAATTAAACAAGTTTTGGGTGATGATTGTGTTGCTCTGATTATTAACCTGGAGGATGAGTAACCTAGAATAACCCCTAGAATAACCCAATAAGTCTGCTGCAGGTCGACTTACACCCAGGTACCTATTTACTGCTAAGTGAACAATAAGCACAATTTATTTTAACGAAATTCAGAGCAAATCATCATTTTAGACGGCGTTTCGCTCAGGATTAAGCTTTATCAAAGCTCATTTTGAGAAACATAGATCTAGGTGAATTGCGTGTGGTCATTAGGTTTTAAATCTAACAAAATACATTCATAATGAATGAAAGTAACAATACCTTGGTGGAACAATTCACAAATAAGCCACACTTAGGAGAGGAAACCGATGTTACGTATTACAGAAATGATCGCAACTTTGTGGTACTACATCAGTGGTCGTACATATGTTATTCTGTTAGGATGTCTGAAGTCCAACCTTATGTTTGCCAGTCTAGCAAGTGCTGCTGATGTAATTCTGTCCGTGTACATTTCATGGAACATGTTTGGTGCAATGATATTATTTATGTTCACCTAATAAGGTGAATATAAATAATATCAAAAATAATATCAAAAGACGACCCAAGAACGTCAATGGAAGAAAGTCCCACTTCATGTATTTCTTGGGTTATTAACCCTCCGTGTTTAATATTTGAAAACAGTTTTTTCGCCCTTACTCAAGGACTGCTAGCAAATGTACGGACACTTCCACTGGCCTCGACGAGCAGAGGGAGATGATATATGAACAAAAATAATGCGAACATACTCATGGCTAAGACTTAGATAATGTCTTCTAGAATTTCCCCAGGGATTAAGTTGGAAAGTACTTGGAGTTCTCTGACAGTACGAATTTTTAAATCTGGCTGCTGCCAGGTATTTCCACATACTCAACAGGGAGTACAAAAGTTGTCGTCGTGGGCCATAGCCCATCAGGGCCTGTGTCATAGTGCACCTTGCGGCTGTCACCGTGGTGAGTGGATAATGGCATAGAGGCATAGAGAAGAGTGCGTGTTCCTTTACTACTGTCGTCTCCAACCTTCACATTCAAGGTGACGGCCGATATAATCATAATTTTTAAGTGTTATTGGTTATATTGGTTCCAAATCTGCATCTTGAAATTATTCGCTACCAGTAAGCATAGAGGGGTTTAAGACTTATCATCTTCTTCAATAATAAACTACTATTTTATAAAAGGAACTTAAATTCTTTAAGGCAATACCTGATCAGTTAGGCTGTTGTGCCTGTGTTCAGCTAGAATCATCAACAACCTGCTTGATCAGACCTTCAGACAGGATGCATGGCTACTCGGCCGTAAGGGAAAAGGCGATTAACGCGAGAACCGCTTACAGGTAAATAGCTTGCTAGGCCTCTTTACCAACAAGAGTAATTGGAAGAATAGCGTGATAGACAGCAACCGTCCAGGAAGGTACTAGTCTACTAGTCTTGTCAGTTGGTTTTGAAACGGAAACTTGTTAAAAAAATTTTACACTCGGGCAGGAAAGCTGATCTTTCCCTTCTGAACCAGTCTTGATTTGGTATACCGTTACTTTTCTATGTATTTCATAGGTTTTAAATCCTTTTTCAGGGCTCCGCCCTGAGTCATGCCGCGGGTACAATGATCTTCAGAACCATTAACGGGTAAGATTGCCACATTCTTCATACCCTCTGGCCAGAGACAACACACTACTGTCACTCACGACTTCTGCACTCTGACTCATTCTCTGAGGATAGGCACCATGTTTATCTCACGATTAGCGGACGGAGGATCGATCCTTCACCAGTCCTTGTGCTGAATAATCCACACGGGTGTATCGTTTCACATGGAGAAAATGCATTACGGTTTTCCTACAGCTTCATCTAGAATGAGTCTGTAGGAGAGCATAGTAGACATCCTCCTTAAGTTATCTTTGATATACCTTTGATGAGTTCCGAGAGTTTTCCTAATACCAGATCCCGACCATGGGCCAAACAGTTAAGATGCACTTTAAAACAAATATTTTGGGGACAGTAGTTTATAATATTTTAACCCTTTGCTCTCAGTTATTATGGTCCAAGTAAGCCGGACCGAAACGTCGTCATAAGTTTCTTTCTCCTATATGCGAGTTATTTGTATATTATTATTATTATTATTATTATTATTATTATTATTATTATTATTATTATTATTATTATTATTATTATTATTACATTTATGTTAGCAATAGCTGCAAAGTAACATAATCCTGTGATATATAGTAAGAAAGATTATGCAAGAGCACCTGGAGAGAGGTGGTCGCCGCCAGGAGAGAAGCAGAGAAGGTTGTCGGTGAATTCCTCTGTATGTCCTTTGTTGACAATGTGACCCAGTCTCCTCGGAGCAAGGGTAGAGGAGGGGGAGCGACTAGGGGACGTGGAAGGAAGGAGAATAAGAAAGGGCAATAAATCAAGCAGGTTATTGGGTGAATGTATATAGTAGAAAAGTGAAGGGGAGCAGCAAACTCAAAACTGAAATGTAGGAAAGCGTTAGTTACATCGTATGGGACATTTCAAATTTAAAAATCTTTGTCTTGGTATATATTCTGATGAGTGTATATATATATTTATTTATGTATGTATATATTTATTTATTTATTTATTTATTTATTTATTTTAACAAGTCGGCCGTCTCCCACCGAGGCAGGGTGACCCAAAAAGAAAGAAAATCCCCATAAAGAAAACACTTTCGTCATTATTCAACACTTTCACCTCACTCACACATAATCATTGTTTTTGCAGAGGTGCTCAGAATACAACAGTTTAGAAGTATATACGTATAAAGATACACAACATATCCCTCCAAACTGCCAATATCCCGAACCCCTCCTTTAGAGTGCAGGCACTGTACTTCCCATTTCCAGGACTCAAGTCCGGCTATGTAAAAATAACCGGTTTCCCTGAATCCCTTCACTAAATATTGCCCTGCTCACACTCCAACAAATCGTCAGGTCCCAAATACCATTCGTCTCCATTCACTCCTTTCGAACACGCTCACGCATGCTTGCTGGAATTCCAAGCCCCTCGCCCACAAAACCTCCCTTACCCCTTCCTTCCAACCTTTTCGAGGACGACCCCTACCCCGCCTTCCTTCCCCTACAGATTTATACGCTCTCCATGTCATTCTACTTTGATCCATTCTCTCTAAATGACCAAACCACCTCAACAACCCCTCTTCAGCCCTCTGACTAATACTTTTATTAACTCCACACCTTCTAATCTAATCTAATCATATATATATATATATATATATATATACACACATATATATATATATATATATATATATATATATATATATATATATATATATATATATATATATATATATATATATATATATATATATATATATATATATATATATATCACAGACAAAGGTAAATCTCCAAACAGCCCTAAAAAATGGAAAAGCAAAAACTGTTATAAGATCCAAGGAACTAAAATAGCAGCAAGTTAGAAGGATGTATGAAGGGTGAATTACGAAAATACTTCAGTGAATTTTTAAAGCCAGGAAATGGCAGGACAGAATCAGACTGCAATATTATTATTATATTATCACACTGGCCGATTCCCACCAAGGCAGGGTGGCCCGAAAAAGAAAAACTTTCACCATCATTCAGTCCATCACTGTCTTGCCAGAAGGGTGCTTTACACTACAGTTTTTAAACTGCAACATTAACACCCCTCCTTCAGAGTGCAGGCACTGAACTTCCCATCTCCAGGACTCAAGTCCGGCCTGCCGGTTTCCCTGAACCCCTTCATAAATGTTACTTTGCTCACACTCCAACAGCACGTCAAGTATTAAAAACCATTTGTCTCCATTCACTCCTAGCAAACACGCTCACGCATGCCTGCTGGAAGTCCAAGCCCCTCGCACCCAGAACCTCCTTTACCCCCTCTCTCCAACCTTTCCTAGGCCGACCCCTACCCCGCCTTCCTTCCACTACAGACTGATACACTCTTGAAGTCATTCTGTTTCGCTCTATTCTCTCTACATGTCCGAACCACCTCAACAACCCTTCCTCAGCCCTCTGGACAACAGTTTTGGTAATCCCGCACCTCCTCCTAACTTCCAAACTACGAATTCTCTGCATTATATTCACACCACACATTGCCCTCAGACATGACATCTCCACTGCCTCCAGCCTTCTCCTCGCTGCAACATTCATCACCCATGCTTCACACCCATATAAGAGCGTTGGTAAAACTGTACTCTCATACATTCCCCTGACTCACGAAATCGTAATGACACGATTGCAAACAAACCATACCCCGGCTGGGATTGAACCCGCGGTCAGAGAGTCTCAAAACTCCAGCCCGTCGTGTTAGCCACTAGACCAGCTAGCCACAATGTTGACGGCAGTGAAGGGACTTGAGCTAGAGTTCGTCACGGCCACGCTAGCTGGAGATTCGTCTGTAAAAACTTGCATTTGTGGTCACAGTGGTGCCTGTGCTAACCTTCCTATGGTGTAGAAATATACCTAGTTGGACGAATCTTATTGTGGCTAGCTGGTCTAGTGGCTAACACGACGGGCTGGAGTTTTGAGACTCTCTGACCGCGGGTTCAACCCCGGCCGGGGTATGGTTTATACATTCCCCTCTTTGCCTCCAAGGACAAAGTTCTTTGTCTCCATAGACATGTATTACCCTTTTCCCCTCATCAATTCTATGATTCACCTCATCTTTCATAGACCCATCCGCTGACACGTCCACTCCCAAATATCTGAATACATTCACCTCCTCCATACTCTCTCCTTCCAATCTGATATCCAATCTTTCATCACCTAATCTTTTTGTTATCCTCATAACCTTACTCTTTCCTGTATTCACTTTTAATTTTATTCTTTTGCATACCCTACCAAATTCATCCACCAATCTCTGCAACTTCTCTTCAGAATCTCCCAAGAGCACAGTGTCATCAGCAAAGAGCAACTGTGACAACTCCCACTTTATGTGCGATTCTTTATCTTTTAACTCCACGCCTCTTGCCAAGACCCTCGCATTTACTTCTCTTACAACCCCATTTATAAATATATTAAACAACCACGGTGACATCACACATCCTTGTCTAAGGCCTACTTTTACTGGGAAATAATTTCCCTCTTTCCTACATACTCTAACTTGAGCCTCACTATCCTCGTAAAAACTCTTCACTGCTTTCAGTAACCTACCTCCTATACCATACACCTGCAACATCTGCCACATTGCCCCCCTATCCATCCTGTCATACGCCTTTTCCAAATCCATAAATGCCACAAAGACCTCTTTAGCCTTATCTAAATACTGTTCACTTATATGTTTCACTGTAAACACCTGGTCCACACACCCCCTACCTTTCCTAAAGCCTCCTTGTTCATCTGCTATCCTATTCTCTGTCTTACACTTAATTCTTTCAATAATAACTCTACCATACACTTTACCAGGTATACTCAACAGACTTATCCCCCTATAATTTTTGCACTCTCTTTTGTCCCCTTTGCCTTTATACAAAGGAACTATGCATGCTCTCTGCCAATCCCTAGGTACCTTACCCTCTTCCATACATTTATTAAATAATTGCACCAACCACTCCAAAACTATATCCCCACCTGCTTTTAACATTTCTATCTTTATCCCATCAACCCCGGCTGCCTTACCCCCTTTCATTTTACCTACTGCCTCACGAACTTCCCCCACACTCACAACTGGCTCTTCCTCACTCCTACAAGATGTTATTCCTCCTTGCCCTATACACGAAATCACAGCTTCCCTATCTTCATCAACATTTAACAATTCCTCAAAATATTCCCTCCATCTTCCCAATACCTCTAACTCTCCATTTAATAACTCTCCTCTCCTATTTTTAACTGACAAATCCATTTGTTCTCTAGGCTTCCATAACTTGTTAATCTCACTCCAAAACTTTTTCTTATTTTCAACAAAATTTGTTGATAACATCTCACCCACTCTCTCATTTGCTCTCTTTTTACATTGCTTCACCACTCTCTTAACCTCTCTTTTTCTCCATATACTCTTCCCTCCTTGCATCGCTTCTTCTTCGTAAAAACTTCTCATATGCTAA
Organism: Cherax quadricarinatus; assembly: GCF_038502225.1. Lineage (NCBI taxonomy): Eukaryota > Metazoa > Arthropoda > Malacostraca > Decapoda > Parastacidae > Cherax > Cherax quadricarinatus. The sequence goes on from NC_091316.1 coordinate 9,924,596, forward strand.
CTTTTTATCCCTTACTACTCTCTTTACATCATCATTCCACCAATCGCTCCTCTTCCCTCCCACACCCACTTTCCTGTAACCACAAACTTCTGCTGAACACTCTAACATTACATTTTTAAACCTACCCCATACCTCTTCGACCCCATTGCCTATGCTCTCATTAGCCCATCTATCCTCCAATAGCTGTTTATATCTTACCCTAACTGCCTCCTCTTTTAGTTTATAAACCTTCACCTCTCTCTTCCCTGATGCTTCTATTCTCCTTGTCTCCCATCTACCTTTTACTCTCAGTGTAGCTACAACTAGAAAGTGATCTGATATACCTGTGGCCCATCTATAAACATGTACATCCTGAAGTCTACTCAACAGTCTTTTATCTACCAATACATAATCCAATAAACTACTGTCATTTCGCCCTACATCATATCTTGTATACTTATTTATCCTCTTTTTCTTAAAATATGTATTACCTATAACTAAACCCCTTTCTATACAAAGTTCAATCAAAGGGCTCCCATTATCATTTACACCTGGCACCCCAAACTTACCTACCACACCCTCTCTAAAAGTTTCTCCTACTTTAGCATTCAGGTCCCCTACCACAATTACTCTCTCACTTGGTTCAAAGGCTCCTATACATTCACTTAACATCTCCCAAAATCTCTCTCTCTCCTCTACATTCCTCTCTTCTCCAGGTGCATACACGCTTATTATGACCAACTTTTCGCATCCAACCTTTACTTTAATCCACATAATTCTTGAATTTACACATTCATATTCTCTTTTCTCCTTCCATAACTGATCCTTCAACATTATTGCTACCCCTTCCTTTGCTCTAACTCTCTCAGATACTCCAGATTTAATTCCATTTATTTCCCCCCACCGAAACTCCCCCTACCCCCTTCAGCTTTGTTTCGCTTAATGCCAGGACATCCAATTTCTTTTAATTCATAACATCAGCAATCATCTGTTTCTTGTCATCCGCACTACATCCACGCACATTCAAGCATCCCAGTTTTATAAAGTTTTTCTTCTGTTTTTTAGTATATGTCTACAGGAGAAGAGTTTACTAGCCCATTGCTCCTGGCATTTTAGTCGCCTCATACGACACGCATGGCTTACGGAGGAAAGATTCTTTTCCACTTCCCCATGGACAATAGTAGAAATAAAGAAGAACAAGAGCTGTTTAGAAAAAGGAGAAAAACCTAGATGTATGTATATATATGTGCATGTGCGTGTCTGTGAAGTGTGACTAAAGTGTAAGTAGGAGTAGCAAGATATCCCTGTTATCTAGAGTGTTTATGAGACAGAAAAAGAAACCAGCAATCCTACCATCATGCAAAACAGTTACAGGTTTCTGTTTCACAGTCATCTGGCAGGACGGTAGTACTTCCCTGGGTGGTTGCTGTCTACCAACCTGAAATATATACACTTAAAATTATGAAATATACAGACATTCAATGACAGGCATGGCTGGAGAAATGAGTCCGTGAAATCACATAGTTGAGGCCCTCGCAGGGATGGATCCAGGATAAAGAGAGGTCTAGGGGAGAGGTAATGCCCATTCTTGGCCACTCAGAAAAACATTATTTTTGCATAAGGATCCAGGAAAGGGAGATTCTAGGGAAGAGATAATGCCCTTCCATGGCCATTTTCGAAAGACATTTTTTGCATAAGGATTCATGAAAAGTTAGTTATAAGGGAGAGATAATGCCCTTCCTTGGACACTGAAATATATTTTTTTTTGTTCAAAAGGATCCAGGAAAATGGAGTTCTTAGAGGAGGCATTAATACCCTTCTTTGACCATTCTGAAAGACATTTTTTACATAAAATTATTTTAAAATAAAAACTAAAAATCTTTCGGTCAGTATATTGAGGTTTGTTACTCGGCTTAACTCTGGTACTTAAGATGCTTAAGAAGCCGAAAGTGTATTAGACGAAGATGAGTTTGAAGAGGAAATTGACTCTTTCAAACAAGGTATTTAAACCCAGACAAAAATTATTTCTGTGTAAATCAGTGAATCTTAATTTTGCCACTAATTTACTTATGATAGAACTGTTATACTAAAGACACAGGGCAACCAATGAAAACGGTATTTCATAATATTCGAAATAATATAACATCTTTTAGTGAGAAAAAATCCCTTAGGAAAAAAAATCGCTCATCATTCTTTGTCTTGACATTTTAGTGCCATCAGAAATATTTAAAATGTAATGTGAATATCAAGAGATATCTTAATATTTGTCAGTACTTTTTTAAAATTATTGAAAGTAATGTTACTGGTTCTAATAAAATTCAGCTTCAAGGTGTACATGTATGGTATACAGTACAAGATGAAGAATTAGACACATGTGCAACATATGTTATCTTTATTGTAGACTTTTCACCACCCGGATGTTGCACATGTGTGGATGGCGAAACATCTGCAATAAAGATACCCAGATGTTGCACATGTATCTAATTCTTCAACTTAAGGTGCTGTCCATTTTTGGACACTTGAAATGGCTTGACAAAAAAAAATCAAATAAAACTGTACCAAATCGTTCATTACAATCATTAAATAAATGGAAAGAAATATTAGAATCTAACATTTATATCTCGCGGGAAATATTTGTAACTTGTACCTATCAGTGTAGTGTGTGCTGAACGTTTGTTTCCTGCTTTACTCAGTTTCAAAACCTCTCTGCGGGCTCACATTACTAAGGGTCGACTTTTCGGATTTTATTTTTAGATTATATAAAAAAAACTACATTCTCTCCTGAAACGAATCTTAACGCATGACTGGCAACTAGTTAAACATCCACCGAACTACCGGAAATAGGCTTTCACCATATTTAAATAACGACGATTCGATAGATATTAGATTCTTAAGATGGCTGTAGATTCTGAATAGGGACAGTGGTGACTTTTGCAGTATACAAACTGAGACTTAAAGGTGTCTATCCACTGGATTACATCAAGTATTTTGTCGCACCAAATACTAGTCTTTCCAAGCTTTTTTCTTCTTTGTATCAACAACGGTGTGAATTCTTAGGAATTATACAGCACCTGGGTAATGGGAAGTAATCAAGTTTCATTCAGTGAATGGTATATTAATATAATCTCTTGGATCAAGAGCCGTTACTAACCACCAAGGGACAACAGTATAAAAACGGTATAAAAAACCCACCAGTGTTAATCTTGTCCTTTTTTCTTCATAGACGGTGACCTGATGTGATTCTTGAAATAACATTGCTTATTTCTTAAGACGAGAACAATAGCTTGTGTAGTCACATTCTCAACGCACTCATCTTTGTGCCTCGGTAGCTGGAAAGTGCCTTGTGAAAGTGAGGCTAGTGTTTTCAGAGAGTGATGATAACAGTGAGTGCAGCATGCAAGCTACGAGAAAGCTTACAGTGAAAGACTGAGGGGTGTTGGGAAAGTAAGAAAACACGTGTACCGAATGAGTGAAGAAGAATAGGCTCTACAATTACACCTATCAGAGTGCTTTACGCGAGAGAAAGAGAGTGCACTGGCAACATACGGTGAAGTACACTGCCAACATAAAGTTATCTTGACAACTGATCTAAATTATGAAAGTGGTGCCAGAGCGACCTGTTCAAAGACGACACTGATAAAGACACTATTATTACAATATACTTCACACCAGAACGCAGGGTTTTAGTCATGCTCTCTAAAAGATGAAAAAAAGAACACTTAGAAAATCGAGCAGTCATCGTGATATTTCTAGAGGAACTGACAGATGACACTTGAGAAGAGCGAAAACAAACCACGCAGTCCAGAGATCGCTAAGTGATCTTTAAATAGAAGGAGTTCAGCCACAGTGAAAACGTTCATTTGATTATGAGCTATGATTTGCAGTTTTCCACTGTCTTAGATATACTAATCCCAGTACATTACAGAATCACTTGAAGAATCATCTTCCAAGCAGCGTCGGGGCAATTACTCTAGTTTGGGTTTGGTTGGCTCAGGTTTGGTTAGGTTAGAACATTATATGAACTATTTGGATGTAAATCTTCAGGTGGAGTAAGCTGAGCTAATGAGTCTTCGGGTGGGCATCTTGGAAGTGGAAAGACTGCGAAAGTTTTGCTTATATGTAACATCTAATGGTTGGAATCATAACCATAATTTTCAAAGGGGTAGACCGATAAGCCAGCGGAACACCTCGGTCAGAAGACCAAAAGCTCCAGCTGCGGGTCATCATATGACTAAGGCCCGCGTCAGGAAACACTTGTCTTGTTTCCAGACATATTTTACCTAACTTAAACTAACCTTTTGCTTTCATCAGTATTCCACCTATTCTCTACTTACTGCAGCCAATTTTACACAGATTACCTTTCGCATATTTCTTCCTTCTGGCAATTTCATGGGAATTAAAGAAAATCGGTAAGGTTCGTTGAGTTTGAGCTTGGTTAGGTTAACGTACATTAATCAGTTTTTCCGTATATGTTACATCTGGCGTGCGGGGCGTACGTCGAAATTTCAGTCATGCATTTCTCATATGCATGGTAACAAACACGAAGGACAGGTTGCAGTATTGCTTTTAGCAAAATTTTTATCATTTACATATAGTCCTTGATATCATGTAAAACCGTATTGAGGTTAAAAGGATAGAGAGATGCGTGTGGACATCAGCAGCGTTTATATAGAGGCCATATCTCAAGGTAATCTGGGAGAGCAAGAGTGGGAGGCAGTGGGAAGAGGGGAGAGATAGGGAGTGGTGGGTGATAGAGCTAAAAAGGAAATAGATGAGAAGGTAATAAAAAGTAAGAAAATGAGAGCAAGAGAAAGGGGAGGTCTAGTAACAACAAAAAATCTTGAGTACGAGGTTGGGGAGAAACCCATATATATGGGTAGAGAATAATAGAAGAGTAAAAAGTAGAAAGAAGAGTCTCTCTTTCCCTCCCTCCTTCCTTCTCTCTCTCTCTCTCTCTCTCTCTCTCTCTCTCTCCCACGGTCCTTCCCTCCCTCCCTCAGCATACACTAGCATTATTGCTGCCCTTTACACTTTGTGTTTAGTTTCTCAATTCCTATTGTCTCTAGTTCTGTATTCACTCACTCATGTAAACTCTTCAGTTCTAGCAAAACTCAAATGCAGATATTATACGCAGTCCTTATATTAAAATGCAGATATTATACGCAGTCCTTATATTAAAATGCAGATATTATACGCAGTCCTTATATTAAAATGCAGATATTATACGCAGTCCTTATATTAAAATGCAGATATTATACGCAGTCCTTATATTAAAATGCAGATATTATACGCAGTCCTTATATTAAAATGCAGATATTATACGCAGTCCTTATATTAAAATGCAGATATTATACACAGTCCTTATATTAAAATGCAGATATTATACGCAGTCCTTATATTAAAATGCAGATATTATACGCAGTCCTTATATTAAAATGCAGATATTATACACAGTCCTTATATTACTAATGGATGATAAAATTGAAACTAAGAAATTGAAATATGTCTGAGATTTCTTTAGAGATTTGTTTGTGTAAAGACGTTTGTATCTGAAGACGATATTGAGTTTTTACAAGGTATGTGTAGGCCATGCATCCTGTTGTGTGGTTGCATCACTCAGGATGATGGTGGTAGTATTGAGTGATACAGGCTTAATACCCACAGGTATCGTTGAGACAATATGCATAATAAACGTTAATTGCAACAACGCCTCATTTATGGCTCTATCAAACTCAACCCTGAGGGAAAAGGTTTCCCAGTAAAAGATTGTTCTGCAGAGTGTGTCTTCCTGCCCAGTCTTATTGAAAATTACTTTATCAATGGTTTTTTTCTTAGCCTATTCCATCTTCCAATTATGTTATTAAATCGCCGACTCTGTCGCTCCTGAACGAAAGATCGTGTGGCTATATTCCCAGGGTATATTTGTAACTATGACAGAATAACGGAGATTGAACAGCAAAGCCAGTAATATATTTGGCATAATTCCACACCGGACATTGACTCATGTATTAGCAGATCACTCATGACCATCACATCATGACTTTATGTCTGAGTAAAGGATAAATTAGCTGTTAACACAGAAACCTAATTATTAAAAAGGCTTTCAAATAGGGTTTTCCTGATTGATCCTACATAATGGTCCTCAGTTTTTTATTTAATTTATAAAAAATCACGTAAACAAACCCAACTTGGTTTTTGCTTGATAATTTTTTTTCAACAAACCAGTCATCTCCCACGAGGCAAAGTGACTCAAAAAAAAAACGACACTTTCACCATCACTCCATCACTGTCTTGCCAGATGGGAGCCAGTACTACAGTTCAAAAATTGTAAGTAGTATTACTGTGATTATCGTCCGATTAGATCCTATAGTTCTGGTTTATGAGTTTGTCCATTTTGAACTCTGGCAGCATTGCTGGTCGTTCGTTTATTCCTTGTGAACATTTAAGATGGTAGTTAAACCTCACCAACTTCTTGCATTAGGTATACACACTTTTAATTCTTATTCCTTAATTTATTTTTGTAATAATTTCTACTTAATAATTTACATTCTTGTTATAAATGCTCCTTAATGATTTTTATTTTTGTAATAATTTCTCCTTAATAGTTTTTATTCTTATAATTTCTCCTTAATAATTTTTATTCTTGTTATAAATGCTGCTTAATATTTTTTATTCTTGTAATAATTTCTCATTTTCTAGGCTTCGTCAAGACCTGACTAGAAGCGATGATATCTAGAATTATTAAAATGTTAATTTCTTTAAGTTTTCAGCTAAATATTAGAGATTTCATCAGTAAATTTATGAAAGAAAGTCAAGTTTACTTTATGCAGGCGAATATAAATTAGATTTACTAGAAATCAGGACTTTGGCAATAAGGAACAAAATCCGCTGGGTCAGTAAATTTGGAAACAAGGGGCAAAAATCCGTTGGTTCAGAATTTTCCATTATTGTTAGAATCATAACCAATCTCACTTCTGTCCACTACAACTACCATAACCGGCAACTCCCGCCCACAATTAGTTCGTTATATGGAGGGTTAAACATATTTTTTATGAACTTGAATATCATATAGGTATTAAAAAATATGATCCTTTCATTTTGGACACAGTTGATATGTATTAAAAAATAATAAGTGATATACATATACATTCCATTTTTAATAAAATAATTACTGTTAGTTGGGGTAAGTTGAAATTGATTAATTTATATGGTAGAACTTTTTTTTTTAATTTTCAGGTAGGCAGTGTTTTCAGTCAGGTAGCGTCCTCCCCTGCCTAC
>NC_091316.1:9936852-9962145 GCF_038502225.1 Cherax quadricarinatus
AGTGTACGGATATCAAACACGCCTATCATTATGAAAAAACAATGAGAATCCACTCCTCCTTAGGACAGTGCAAGAAACTCTTGCCTCGCAAGTGGATATCTTTGCTATGCAGTTAGCACCTTGCTAATACTGGTGGCTCATTTCAGCAGACTACAGGCCTCACTACAGCAGCTTTAAAATATTCAAGGGAAGTAAGTAAATCAAGACTAGTAACATCAGATTAAGCAACTGGCTGAGTTCACTGAACAGAGCTAGGATGGTGATAGATACACTTGCAACAAGAGAGGAACTTTATTAACACTTATCGCCTGTGGACTAAGCTTCTTCACTGACTCAAGAACCTTGGTCAACAGGCGAAGCGTTTCAACAAAGTTCTTTTCTGCATTTTTTTTTTTTTGACCATTTGTCGGCTTTGTGTCATTTGTTTCCACTAAGAGAGCTAACTGTACTGAAGCTCACAACCTTGATTTAAAAAAATACAAGAGGGGGGAAAATCGTCTGTGATTCGGTGTGCTCTTCAAGCACTTGACGTTTCTGTCTACAAAATATACAGAATATTACAATAAATATTAAAAATTATCTAAATAGTGCTCAGAACAAAAACTTTCATATCATCTGAATATTTTCCCGCATAGAAATCAGCTATCATAATGACAATGATATGGAAGCTAGGTCTTATTGTGACAAGCAGGTAGAGGTGGAGTTAAAAATGAGCATCCCTCTTTCCATTGTTAAAGCCAACCTACTGGAGGATATCAGCTCTGGTAAACGAGAAAATACAGATACTCAGGAACCTGAGAGCACTAGGCCCTCTTCTGTATATGGGCATCATATAACGTTCGCTTGATTATGTGACACGGTAACTGCCACAGTCAGGTTGGAATACCGTCACCTGTGGCAGATCAGTCCAATTACCACATGAGCCTCTCAACATAGCGAGCTTTTGTTCCCACTCTGTAACTGTCATATAGAATAGTGTAGCAGCACATTGCTGATGCATCCAATTTTCCTTAAAATAAGAATGGGCCTTACTTCCATTAACCGTTCATCAGGTTCACGTAGGCTTTCCAAGACGGGTCCTGGACCGGTTCTGCTCCATATGAAGACCAGGCAGTAGCTTCCGAAGGAGTGTCGAGGTTAGTACAAGTGATGTACCGTTGACAGCTGTATGGCAGGGGCACAACCATTCACCGCCTCCCACCCATTCTCGCCATACGCAAACAGCCGTTGTTGCCGCTTTGGCCTTGACACCTACCTGTTTTCTTATGGTAAAATCCACATTTTGTGGCAGCATCCTCATCTTGATCTTCTTTACGTAAGCCGCCCTACATACTCCTGCCTTCCTTCCAGTCTGCACGTCCTCAGCCACCTCTTATGCTCCAAGGCATCATTTACATATTATGATGCGACTTTCTTTTCATGTGATCGACACGTGCGTAATATGGCCTTTGTTGGAGCTACTTTTTTACTGCCCTGTACCCACCCCTTCATTTGGCCCTGCACCCAGCATTCCATTTGTCCTTAAACCCATCTGATGTAATTATGGCAGAGAAATTACGTTTATGATATACACAAACGCTGGTGTTAGGTTACTGGAAGTTAATAGCTACTCCTAATACCAGACCTAATATTGTTATCTCCCTTTTAATTATGCTTATAACCAATTATCAGCCTTCAGTTCACAATCTTTTTGATTATGCCTTTAATCCCGAGTTCTATCATTTGTAATGACCTCGTTTGCCAGTCTGAGTATCGCCGTTTCCCTCTATTAAAAGATTTCATGTACTCTAATTAACGTAGAGTTTAATTTATTCCCTAGTTTAGGGATAAGGTATTCTTAACGTTAATGTACTGACCCACGTGCAATCGATACAATGGTACTTACACACCTGCAAGGACGGATGTGCCCGACTAAGTGTTTTGATTTACAGCTTCCCCAAGGACGTGTGTACTCCTCTTTCCCCTTTCCCCCCTTCCCGGACTTATCTGGAGGTTGTGTGTATTACGGCTAAACATAATAGGTTTCGAATATGTATTTTTCCGTGTACCCGTCGGCAAGCATGTGCACGCTCTCCATCTTCTGTGCTCTCTCTCTCGAGGAAGGTGGAGCCATCTATGGGTCAGTAATTTCATTTGATCAACTGAATTTATTTCGTTGATATCATTATGATTTACGAATGTCTTCCTGACTTGAGTCATTCTGGGAATAAATTATCTCAGATAAAGTGATGGTCTGGAGAAGGGTACACCCAGAGTGAAGTTGCTGCTTGCTGCACTTCTTGTTGTGTACAAGCTCACTTCTCGCTGTCCTCGGAGTGGAGCCAAGTGTGGTACTTTGACACTATTGGCTATGTACGTAACAGTAAGACCACCCACATCCCTCCTGTGTTAAGGCTCTGCTGAAATGACAGATCTGTCCAGGCTGGGTCCAGGCGAGAAATGAGGCGTCTTGTTCTGTTCTCTATTCTGTCAAAAAGTCGCACATGAGATGGGGGACAGGCAGTCCAAGAAAGTGGAGCATACTCAAGGTGTGAGTGTACTTGTGCCTCGTACAGAATCTTGTAACCTCTACTGTCGAGCAGATGCGAGATACTTCGAAATGTTGTAAGCTTCTTTGCCGTCTTGTTTACAAGATTTACAACGTGGTTCTTCATGGTCACTTTGGCATCAAATTTCACTCCAAGGATATCGGCATCGTCCCCAGGTACCAACACTTTCCCATTCATACTTACTACTGCTTCGGCATTACCATCTTGGTGCCTAGAGAACATCATCATTTGTGTTTTCTCAGGAGCAAATGTTACCTGCCATCGTTGACCCCAGGCTGATATAGCTCTTAGATGGCGATTGATGTAACTTAGAGCAGCTTGTATTTCCTCTCATGGATAAGTAAATATTAGAGTACAGTCGTCTGCATTTACATGGGATTCTGCGATGAGATGAAGAAGGTCATTGAAGTAATCATTCCATAACAGTGGCCCAAGCACACTTCCCTGTAAAACATTTGCCCCAGTAGGATGTCTTGCTGACTCTCTCCCATTGAGAACTACACTTAGAGATCTACCTTGAAGGTAATCACTGTGGAGACAGTGTGCTTGCAGTTTTGCCAAGTCCCTGGTACCTATTCAATCGAAAGCACCAGCAATGTCCATTGCTACTACACAGCTGACTTGGGATTCATCCAGTGGCTGGTGCCACTTAGTGGAGAGGTTTAACAAAAGATCAGCAGCAGATTAACCTTTTCTGAAGCCGAAAAACTCTGTAGTAGAAAAACTCTTTCATTTGCCGTGAGGTTATTGTCTCAAGGATCTTGCCAGTAATTGACAGGAGTGACACTGATCTGTAGCTGCTGATTTCTGCTTTGCTTCTCTCTCTCTCTCTCTCTCTCTCTCTCTCTCTCTCTCTCTCTCTCTCTCTCTCTCTCTCTCTCTCTCTCTCTCTCTCTCTCTCTCTATCTCTCTCTCTCTCTCTCTCTCTCTCTCTCTCTCTCTCTCTCTCTCTCTCTCTCTCTCTCTCTCTCTCTCTCTCTCTCTCTCTCTCTCTCTTTGACTCTGACTCTCTCAGTCTCTTTCTCACTCAGTCTCTATCTCTCTCTTTTTTTTTCTTTTTTTTCACAGGGTTTGACAAGGTTAGGTTAAGGATCCCTAACTTTATTGACAAGCTATTTACAAGTTAAGGATTCTCTCTCTCTCTCTCTCTCTCTCTCTCTCACACACACACACACACACACAGTGGATCAGGGTATACCTGTCAGGAAGACAACAGCGAGTCATGGTACGTGGCGAAGTGTCAGAGTGGGCACCGGTAACGAGCGGGTTGCCACAGGGATCAGTCCTATGACCGGTGCTGTTTCTAGTATTTGTGAACGACATGACGGAACGAATAAACTCCGAAGTGTCCCTGTTTGCAGAGGATGTGAAGCTGATGAGAAGAATGCAGTCCGACGAATACCAGGCAGAACTACTGAGGGATCTGGACAGACTGCAGGCCTGGTCCAGAAACTGGCTCCTGGAGTTCAACCCCACCAAGTGCAAAGTCATGAAGACTGGGAAGGGCAAAAAAGACCACAGACAGAGTACAGTCTAGGGGGCCAGAGCCTACAAACCTAGCTCAAGGAACAGGATCTTGGCGTGAGTATAACAGCGGAAACATCTCCTGAGGCGCACATCAACCAAATAACTGCTGCAGCATACGGGCGCCTGGCAAACCTAAGAACTGCATTCCGTCATCTAAATAAGGAGTCATTCAAGACTTTATACACTGTGTACATTAGGCCCATATTGGAATATGCAGCACCAGTTTGGAACCCTCACCTAGCCAAGCATATAAGGAAACTAGAGAAAGTGCAAAGGTTTGCAACAAGACTAGTCCCATAGCTAAGGGGTATGTCCTACGAGGAGAGGCTAAGGGAAATCGGTCTGACATGAGAGTTAGGGGGGGATATGATAACGACATAGAGTTGTCAGGAAGTGGAATAGCCTGGGTAGTGATGTAGTGGAGGCAGGATCCATACATAGCTTTAAGAAGAGGTATGATAAAGCTCACGGAGCAGGAAGAGTGACCGGGTAGCGGCTAGGTGAAGAGGCGGAGCCAGAAGCTGTGAATCGACCCCCGCAACCACAACTAGGTGAGTACACACAGACACACACACCCACCCACACACCCACCCACATGTCATGTGGGTTTTCGATACGTGGATAGGGTAAGAATACTCACGTAGGCTGGTAGTACGTATAATATATAACGGGAAGTATGGAAAGCGCCAACAGCCGACCTGCCTCTCTCTGAACTTATTGTCCCATCATATTCCACTTGAACCTGGTACTAGACCTATCTATATACCTGCGTACAGAATGCCTCATTCACAAGTTGCTGTCGCAGAAGAATTGATCAATCAAATGCTTGATGATGGAGTTATTGCACCTAGCAATTCACTTTGGAATGCGCCCTTGATCCTAGTACCTAAGAAGGATGGTACTTGGCGCCCAGTGATTGACTTTAGGAAGTTAAATGCGAAAACTATCCCAGATCGCTTCCCACTTCCTGTACTGGGTGATCTTTTACGTAACACCGGAGATAACAAAGTCTTTTCAACCCTGGACTTGTTACAAGGGTTTGGCAAGTCCCTCTTCACGAGGACAGCCAAGAGCTAACTGCATTCTCCACTCCTACAGGTCATTATCACTTCCTCCATATGGCGTTTGGATTACGATCCTCCCCTATCACGTTCTCAAGGCTCATGACTAATATCTTTAGAGGTCTCATAGGTAATGCACTTATGGTTTACTTAGATGACGTAATCATCATGTCTAAAGACGTGGATACACACTTGAAAAGACTTGATGTAGTACTTGGTAAGCTTGAAGAAGCCAATTTAAAGATCAAACTGTCTAAATGTCAATTTTTCAGATCAGAAATTAAGTTTCTTGGTCACGTAGTCACTCCTAGAGGGGTTACGACTGACCAAAGTAAAGTAACTGCAGTACTAAATTTTCCAACTCCCAAAACTGCTGATGCCGTAAGATCCTTTGTGGGCTTAGCAGGTTTTTATAGATCTTTCATTGCCAATTTTTCTTCCATAGCTGCTCCTCTAACTGAGTTGCTTAAGAAAGATGCTCCTTTTGTTTGGACCTTCCGTCAAGAAAGAGCATTCCAAACTCTAAAAGAAAAGCTAACATCTGCTCCAATTTTGAAATTTCCAGATTTTTCTAAGCCCTTCTATCTGACAACTGATGCTAGTTCTATTGGCATAGGTGCCGTACTAGCTCAGAAGACCGATGGCAAGTACAACGCAGTTGCATTTGCTAGCCGAGTCCTCACGAAGGCTGAACGTAATTATACAGTAACTGAGCAAGAAGCTTTAGCAATAGTATGGTCTTTAAAGCACTTCCGAGACATTATTTATCAGTACTCTGTTCATGTCTTGACAGACCACGCTCCACTGATACCTCTATTCCAGAACAAACAACCTACTGGAAGGTTAGCCAGATGGACCTTGACTATCCAAGAGTTCAATCCCACCTTTGAACACTTACCTGGCAAGTCAGATGTAGTCGCAGATGCCTTATCACGACATGTTAGTATAGTAACTGCAGACCCTCCATTTAGTGCTGAAGATGTAAAGAATGCTCAACGAACAGATCCCATGTGGTCTGGTGTGATTCGATTCCTGCTCCAGGAAGATCTTATTCTGACTGTGAAGCCACCAGCACCCATCAGTGACTTTGTCATGAACCAAGAATTACTGTATCGAACAGCCGAGTTGGGTACTCCTAGCAGAAGAGTATACCAGTTAGTAATTCCACAGTCACTAGTGAATGTAGCCTTACAGCTAGTTCACGATGTACCAGGTGTTGCGCACCCTGGTATGGATCGTTCAGTAAAACAAGCCAGATTGAAATACTTTTGGCCTCGTATTGCAACTGATATTTCTGAGTATGTTAAGAAATGTAGTGTCTGCATGCAATATAAAGGTAATGCTAATGGTCCTAATCCAATCGAAGTGTATCCAACCACTAGCGAACCTTGGGAAAGAGTTGCACTAGATTTGTTAACTAATTTTCAATGTTCCCTCCAGGGCAACAAACATCTATGTGTTATGGTAGATCATTTCACCAGATATTGTGAGTTAGTTCCTATTGCAGATAAGACTGCCGAGACAGTAGCTAAAGCGTTTAAAGAACGCATTATCTGCAGGCATACCACCCCTAAGTCCCTAGTAACAGATAATGGAGGTGAATTCTGTAATGAGATTCTTGAAAATTTGTGTACCTTGTACAAGATCTCTAAATCCACCATTGTTCCTCATCATCCTGCCAGCAATGGGTTAGCAGAACGAACCAATAAGAAAGTACTTGATGTCTTGAGAGCCACTATCAATCCCAACAGTGAAACTTGGGATGAAGTTATACCTGATGTGCAGTGTGCTATAAATTCTGCTTACAATGTTTCTATAGGTGACACTCCACATTATGCATTGTACAGTGTAGATAAACGTTTGCCTTATGAGTTGCTATATTCTAATCCGAAACCAAATTACAACCCTGATGATTTCATAGCAACTCGTACCAGCTTAGCTCAAAGTGTTTTTAGAAGAATCCGTGAAACACTTCATAAATCAACAGCAGAATTTACAAGAGTCGCAAACACTCGAGCAAAGCCATCCAAAATCAAAGTAGGTTCGAGAGTTATGCTGACTAACTTTAACAAAACGTCTGCAATGCCTAAGCTTGATCAAAAGTTTGTTGGTCCTTATCGAGTAGTTGAACATATCACTGGTAATAAGTATAAGGTTAGAGAAATTAGTACTGGTCAGTATAAAGAATCGCATTTAGATCATATGAAGTTAGTATGTGATGATAATGATGTTCCAACCCAGACTAATGTGACAGACTCTGGCAATCCTCCTGATCCTGTACTCTCTACCTCTGATACTCAGTCAGACGATCAACCTGAATGTCGTTATTCCCTACGTACACGACAGGTATTGAGAAATCCTCAAGTATCATTTGTTACTTCCAATTCAGATTTGCCTCAAATACAGCATGAGTTAGCCAGTGCAACAGAGTTTGATCCTCCCAGAGATGACACCCATTCTGCATATATCAATCTCACCCTAGCAGAGTTGGGGTTAAATGTAAATAACCTGTATAGATGAATAATTACAGTATCAGCTTATCAGTATTCAATAATTTTTTTTGTGTGTTCACGTTCTCTCTGAATTCTGAGAATTAACAGTCTAGATTTGAGTGCACCGAATCTGCCTTTCTGTTAAACACTTCTTTCTTTGTATATATTCCTTCCTCAGAATCCGTAGATCACATGAATACTTCTATTGTGTAATCTCAACATTGAGTCTCATTCGATGAGTTGTGCTATATTATACCTTGTATTGCATTACAGTTTCAGTTACGTAAGCTTCCATTCCATTATTCTACTTATGTATGTTATAATGTTCAATTGTTGTGTACTTTGACATTGTATAGAATCAGCCCAAGCCGTACACTTGCCGTCTCTAGTTTGTATTAGTTGTATGTCGGGATGACATACGTTAGTGTCGCCGAGCTCTCAGTAGTAGTTCCAGTTCCTAGTAACCAGTTACCAGTAACCAGTGTACCAGTAGATGACTCACTACCAACCGTCTCTGCGTGAATCACTGACTGTATTCATATTGCTGCTGACCATAGCAGGATTTCAAACACCCTCACCCGTAGTCAAGATAGAGAGCAGAGAGAGGCAGGTCGGCTGTTGGTGCCTTCCCATACTTCCCGTTATATATTATACGTACTACCAGCCTACGTGAGTATTCTTACCCTATCCACGTATCGGAAAACCCACATGACACAAACACCCATCCACACACCCACCCACACACCCACCCACACCCACCCACACACCCACCCACACACCTACCCACACACCTACACACACACCTACACACCTACACACACACCTACACACCTACACACACACACACACACACACACACACACACACACACACACACACACACACACACACACACACACACACACACACACACACACACACATACAACAGGCCTAGTGTCTAATCGACATGTGCCTAGGACAAAATGGTAACTAACACACACACACACACACACACACACACACACACACACACACACACACACACACACACACACACACACTCATAATCATAAAAGAAGATAGGTCATGTGTCATCAGTTGTCGCTCCATTAGCATGACATAAATTATTATAGGAACTCAAAATCATAATCAGGGAAAAATATCGTAAAATTTCTGCCTAACAAATTTACCAGATTTCTTCATGTGAATAAGATACAATATGGAGTTTAAGTTATTTATTTTGTCTTATTCACATACAGTAGGGGCCTGTATAGACTGTCACAGTGGTCAGTGTAATGTACGTATTGTAGTTTTGGTAAAACAGTGTAATAGATTAATATAAATTTGAAAACACGCTTGACGAGGCAAAAAAAAATAAGTAAGAAGGAAGTTGTCATGGTAATTATAAACGAGGTAACTTAAAGTATATTAAATATCTAACTTGCGACCATTAAGGCCAACGGAATGCTAAACTTCATAGAGTACAAATCACCCGAAGCATTACTAAGTAACTCTAACTTGTCTTGCCTCATTATGCTGTCCCGTTTTGTTGCACAAATTAGGAGACAATACACCACCGCAAATGTAACTTAGGTCAGTGAAACTCTTTAGTTCACTGACGCATAAACCATATAAAGAATGATACAACTGAATATGATACTTTATAGGAAGCAGACTACAAGGAGACTTCATACAACCCTTAAATATAATACATAAATTTAACACGCCCAAATAAGAAGTATTTGAAGCGCAGCAACATGAAACAGTAGCATGAAATTCTGTGGCACAAGGTGAAACAAAAATGTGTTAAGTATTTTTTTTGTGAACATGATTATCGCTCACTGGAACAGTTCCCTTGTGAAGGTGGAAAGCCGTAAACATTGCGCTACACTAATATGTTTAAAAAGTAAAAAAGGTAAGGGGAGGACTTTTTAAGCTATGACTGTCACTATTTTTTTTTTTTTGTAGACTCTCTAGAAGTCATTAGAGAGAACCTTATTAAGGACCTGCAAAGTTGAAGAATTGGTTATTTTTGCTCATGTTAGTCCCAGATCACCATTATCCTGTCATATATCTGTTAAATTAAATTACTATGATAGTCACATCGATTACTTAGGAAAAATTGGCAGATTACAGTTTTCGTATCTAAGATAACTTTTGATTACTCCTTATGAAATGCAAAATAGAAAATCAAAATGACTAAATATCTATGAGAAGACTTAGACAAATCAACAAATGGAATTTTAAATGGATGATAGAATTTGAAGTACAGGGAATGTAAATTCTGATGTAATTTTGAGAACATCAGACAGAAAATGGAATCTGGGAAAAAATAATAGACATTAGTTTATCACCCAAGGGAAGAATTTGCTTGTTTGCCGGGAGAAACTAGAAATTTCTCTGCGCGAGTCATGATTCACCGACTGGAACTATTGTCATTTAACAGAGTCCTTTCGCTGGGTTACTGGTCCACCCTGAATACAAATATTCTCATAACTTGTATGTTTATATAATTGTCACCGGAATATCACGAACTTAATCACCCCTTCGTAGCGAGTAAAGCGAGGTGTTGGAGGCTTGTCACTGTTAATTTATATGTCAGGAAAAATACTATCTCGGGTCATAGTCACATGATTACCTGTTCAGGGGTGGCCAAGGTGACCCAGGGTAGCAGCCTACCGGTTGCACTCGGTGGAAGGTGTTTTAGCTACAGATGGTCAGTGTTTCTGGAAAATTAGTTAAGAGAATCTGTGGCGCTTAACTATGAGTGTTCTTTTTAATTTTCACAATGTGATAAATGTCGTGTGATGAATATTGGTAATAAGCATCCAAGAAATAAAGTGCAGCAGACTTCATTTTGAATACGTTTGTTAAAAGTAATCATACATTATTTACACGGCGACATGTGGAGTATAGTAAATTAGCTGTAGACACGAATTATCGTGCAATAAAGTTTGGATACGTCTATTAAGTCTTTCAGTCTGTCACCAACACACATCCCATCCATTCACAATTTTACCTCTCAACTTCCTATGAGTATATTGCACTTTAAGCAAGTCCCTGAGAAAATGTCTCATTAGCTATACCTGAACACATACTTAAACTTCTGCCTGCAGTTGAGGCTTCGCCAGTTGACTTCATATTTATAGACACAACCCAAGAGCACTTTTAATTACTTGCTGCATCTGACAGCAAAAGTCTTGACCTTGCCTTGAGCAGCTACCCTTTCACCTCTGGTCACCTCTGGTCTCAAGGTGACTGACCTTACCCTCACGACTTGGTAAATTATGCCTCGTCAGCAGATACAAGTTCTGGATGCTCTCTTGAGCTGAGTCAAGCACATCTCCCCATCACCGCCGTAATCACATAAATCTTTCTTCTCTCAAGACGTTTACGTTTACCATGAATAGCGGTCTACAAGACGTTGACGAAGGTTTCACGGAGCAGTAAAAATCCTACAGTGTTTGCTAAGGTTAAGCTTGAATTTACAAGTGAGGAAGGTGAGACGATGTCTTGTACTTGAGTTTCTGTTGGCTCTTGTAGTATGTATTATCAGACACGTATATACCCACCTGGTGTGGCATAAAGTCTCTCCGCTCAAATGGAAAGTTTTCAACGCTATCACTATGAATGATATCTTTCCTACATGATGGAAAATGATGAAACATATCTGCCTTTTGTTCACACTATGTAACTTTAATATTCAATAGGATAGCAGCACACAGCAAATGTATCCAGTTTTGAAGAAGAATTGATGACTTGGTCCTCTTCTCCTACAGCTTTGAATAATGTTTCGTAAATGTAATGATCATGAGCGGATAATTGTTGATAACAAAACCAGTTGATTAGAATAATAAGGACTTGATCAAGAGACAAATTAATTATTCGGTTGTTTGTTTAAACAAACGCTGGTATATTTAAAAAAAATGCTGCAGTGAAACAAAGTTTAAAAGCTTTAGTAAAGAAATTTTGCTGCGGTGTTCAAAGGTTCCTTCAGGTTATCGTCCAAGGTGGTAAGGGTTACGTACGTATCTTAAAGGAAGGTCTGTAGAGATCACACCGGCTCATGTGGCACCCACTCGCGGGTCGTCGACCGAAAATAGGTAATTTAAGCATTTGTCCAAGTGAAGTCATTTGCGGCTGAGGTCAAGCAAGATAGGCAAGTAGTGTTCCAATAGACAAAACTGGCTGTTGGCCGGAAACAACTAGTCTGGCATATAAAGCATTCGGTGTGTGTCCTTGTGGAAGTAGTTTTCGTGGCTACTACAGAGAAGAAATAAATTATGCATTGCTTAACTAGACATGGAGGCTTGGCTTTTTCCACAAGAATCGTCACCGAGGATAAAGCGCATGCATCTCGCACATCCACCTATTTGCATGTGCTCCTACCTCATCTGTTTGCCATTTGACGAACAGTTGACTGTAGAGAACATTTGAGCTATTTGCGCACGGCTTTCGTCTTTTTCCCTAAGTCGTGGATTTTAAAACAACCGTTATTTTTAAAATTACCTTCGGCAAATTGTAGGGAAGTTTTTAATCCTTGAGTGATAGCTTTAGCTTGATTGTGTGTAACCTTTTATTGACACGAGTATTGAATGACCTCATAGGCCAGAGTGCTCTGTAACACTTTTAATTTTATTTTTTTTAAATACAGAGTGTACAAATATTCTTGTACATGAATGGTATACAATATCGACAAGATGAAAATTAAACACGTGTGCAACATCTGGGTGCCTTTATTGTAGACGTATCGCCATCCAGTGGCTGTATCAGTACTAATTCAAGGACATAATAGGAAGAAAGCAGAACTATATACAAAAGATAAGGTAATCAGTCCCTTAGCCTTGGGGATGGTGTGAAGAGCACCATAGTCGTGAAGAATCTTCACGATTCTTCATGACTGCGGCTGAGGGACTGATTACCTCATCTTTTGTATAAGTTCTATTGTTTTCCAATTATGTCCTTGAATTTGTATTGATAAAGCCACTGGATGGCGAAACGTCTGCAATAAAGATACCCAGATGTTGCACACGTGTTTAATTTTCACAAATATTCTTATCATATACCTTTTGTCAAAGGTACTTATCAGGAAATGGCTGTGTGTGTGTGTGTGTGTGTGTGTGTGTGTGTGTGTGTGTGTGTGTGTGTGTGTGTGTGTGTGTGTGTGTGTGTGTGTGTGTACTCACCTATTTATGGTTGCAGGGGTCGAGTCTTAGCTCCTGGCCCCGCCTCTTCACCGGTTGCTACTGGGCCCTCTCTCTCCCCGCTCCATGAGCTTTATCAAACCTCGTCTTAAAACTGTGTATGGTTCCTGCCTCCACTACGTCATTTTCTAGGCTATTCCACTGCCTTACAACTCTATGACTGAAGAAATACTTCCTACTATCTCTCTGACTCATTTGTGTCTTCAACTTCCAATTGTGGCCTCTTGTTTCTGTGTCCCCTCCCTGGAACATCCTGTCTTTGTCCACCTTGTCTATTCCACGCAGTATTTTATGTGTCGGTATCATGTCTCCCCTGACCCTCCTGTCCTCCAGTGTCGTCAGGCCGATTTCCCTTAATCTTTCTTCATAGGACATTCCCCTTAGCTCTGGAACTAACCTTGTGGCAAACCTTTGTACTTTCTCTAGTTTCTTGACGTGCTTTATCAAGTGCGGGTTCCAAACAGGTGCTGCATACTCCAGTATGGGCCTGAAACTTTCTGCAGGAGGTTCAGTGGGACAGAGAAATGGTAGGAAAATCAGTAAACGAGATGATGGAATATGTGGCAACAAAGTGCAAGGAGGCAGAGGAAAGTTTTGTTCCCAAGGGAAACAGAAATAATAGGAAGACCAAAACGAGTCCTTGGTTTACCCGAAGGTGTAGGGAGGCAAAAACTAAGTGCAACAGAGAATGGAAAAGGTACAGGAGGCATAGGACCCAGGAAAACAAGGAGATTAGTAGAAGAGCCAGAAACGAGTATGCACAGATAAGGAGGGAGGCCCAGCGACAGTATGAAAACGATATAGCATCGAAAGTCAAATCTGACCCGAAATTGCTGTATAGCCACATTAGGAGGAAGACAACAGTCAAGGACCAGGTGATAAGGCTGAGGAAAGAAGGTGGAGAACTCACAAGAAACGATCAAGAGGTATGTGAGGAGCTCAACACGAGATTTAAGGAAGTATTTACAGTAGAGACAGGAAGGACTCTGGGGGGACAGACCAGATGGGGACACCAGCAAGGAATACACCAACAAGTGTTGGACGACATACATACAGATGAGGAGGAGGTGAAGAAACTGCTAAGGGACATCGATACCTCAAAGACAATGGGACCGGACGTCTCCCCGTGGGTCCTTAGAGAGGGAGCAGATATGTTGTGCGTGCCACTTACCACAATCTTCAACACGTCCTTGGAAACTGGGCAACTGCCTGAGGTATGGAAGACGGCAAATGTAGTTCCCATTTTTAAAAAAGGAGACAGAAAAGAGGCACTAAACTATAGACCTGTGTCATTGACGTGTATAGTATGCAAAATTATGGAGAAGATTATCAGGAGGAGAGTGGTGGAGCACCTGGAACGGAACAAGAGTATAAATGCCAACCAGCACGGATTCACGGAAGGCAAATCCTGCGTCACAAACCTTCTGGAGTTTTATGATAAAATAACAGAAGTAAGACACGAGAGAGAGGGGTGGGTTGATTGCATCTTCTTGGACTGCAAGAAGGCCTTTGACACAGTTCCTCACAAGAGATTAGTGCAGAAGCTAGAGCATCAGGTGCATATAACAGGAAGGGCACTGCAATGGATCAGAGAATACCTGACAGGGAGGCAACAACGAGTCATGGTACATAATGATGTATCACAGTGGGCACCTGTGACAAGCGGGGTCCCACAGGGGTCGGTCCTAGGACCAGTGCTATTTTTGGTATATGTGAACGACATGACGGAAGGGTTAGACTCAGAAGTGTCCCTGTTTGCAGATGATGTGAAGTTAATGAGGAGAATTAAATCTGATGAGGACCAGGCAGGACTTCAAAGAGACCTGGACAGACTGGACACCTGGTCCAGCAAATGGCTTCTCGAATTTAATCCTGCCAAATGCAAAGTCATGAAGATAGGGGAAGGGCACAAAAGACCACAGAGTATAGGCTAGGTGGCCAAAAACTGCAAACCTCACTCAAGGAGAAAGATCTTGGGGTGAGTATAACACCGAGCATGTCTCCGGAAGCACACATCAATCAGATAACTGCTGCAGCATATGGGCGCCTGGCAAACCTGAGAACAGCATTCCGATACCTTAGTAAGGAATCATTCAAGACACTGTACACCGTGTATGTGTGTGTGTGTGCGTGTGTGTGTGTGTGTGTGTGTTAGTTACCATTTTGTCCTAGGCACATGTCGATTAGACACTAGGCCTGTTAGTTAGTTACCATTTTGTCCTAGGCACATGTCGATTAGACACTAGGCCTGTTGTATTTGAGTGTATGTGTGTGTGTGTGTGTGTGTGTGTGTGTGTGTGTGTGTGTGTGTGTGTGTGTGTGTATGTATGTATGTGCATGCTTGCATGTTGCGTGCGTGTGTGTGCACACGTGCACTTAAGTGTGCGTGTACGTGTGCTTAATAGGCTACTTGCTATACGATCATTTGATTGTTGAACCGCATCATGAAGGCAGACATGATGCTCACTAATTCCTGCTGTACATATCGTATATTTGCAGTATAGATTTCTGTTACTACTACTTGGATTAACCCTTGACACTCATTATTTTATAATGATTTACCACATGATATCTGTATGCCCGCATACAGAGTTGGAAGCCTTTAGCAGGTGCGTAAGGAATATTCAGTGCGAGGTGGGGGGGGGGGGGTT
Source organism: Cherax quadricarinatus (assembly GCF_038502225.1). Lineage (NCBI taxonomy): Eukaryota > Metazoa > Arthropoda > Malacostraca > Decapoda > Parastacidae > Cherax > Cherax quadricarinatus. Next base: position 9,952,318 of record NC_091316.1, read on the forward strand.
GTGTTCCTTACTAATTAGTGTATAGGTTATGTGAGAGGCACTCGCTGACGTGTTAAAATCATAAACTGGTTTTCCTTTTAAAATTTATGAAATTACCTATTTGAGTTTACAGATTTTGAGCAAAACTTTTGTTCCCCGCTCCTTAATGTTCGACTTACTGACGTGAAATAGCCTTGTCATACCTATTTTTGACTCCCCATGTACGGACTCAACTATCAGTCACACTGACATGTGTACCATAGTTACCTTCTCTAAAATAACCTTAAGTTATCCGCTTACCCTAAAACCACCACAACTAGCTAGGGACCGGTTCGGGGCAGGCGAGCTCGAACCAGCTAGCAGCTGCCTTCCCCCTTGGTTAGGCAGCATAGACGCAATCGGTCGTGCAAGTTGTGGAGGGCAAAGAGGAAAAGGAAGCTTATGGCGGATGGCAAGAATGTAGGAAAGAAGGATAAAGACAGAGTGAAGGACAGGGGTGTTGGAGGGAAGGGGTGTTTGAGGGCTGAAGTGGTAGAAGAGATGATACAGGATAAACTAAAATTTTGTTTGGATTTTTAACCCGGGGTAGGGAGAATGAGCCACCCAAGATAACCCAGTAAGGTCAGTGCATCATCGAGGACTCTTGTCTTACTACCATTGGGGGTCCTTAATCTTGCCCCACAGGATGTGACCCACAACAGTCGACTAATACCTAGGTACCTACTTACTGCTAGGTGGAAAATGGGCAGCGAACCACGGACACTGAGTATGTGAGCTGAGTGCGTTTTCAGCTGAGTCACAGGGTTCAAGGACTTATATGTAATTTACATGTAGACCAGTGGTTCCCAAACCGGGGTACATATCTCAGTAGTAGTACCAGTTCCTAGTAACCAGTTACCAGTAACCAGTGCACCAGTAGATGACTCACTACCAACTGTCTGTGTGAATCACTGACTGTTATTTATGTTGCTGCTGACCATAGCATGATTTCAAACACCACTCACCCTGTAGGAACTGGTGGGTCAGTTTAAGATAGGGAGCAGAGAGAGGCAGGTCGGCTGATGGTGCTTCCCATTCTTCCCATTATATATACATACTACCAGCCTATGTGAGTAGTTTTACCCCATCCACGTAATCGAACCCACATGACAATTGGTGACAGCGGTGTGGGCATGGATTTGCGGGTATTTCAGACGTTAGAAGACTGTTTGTGGGGAGCCGGCAGGTCAGAGGTGAACCGTCTGCCACCTCCAGCTAGCAGCTACCCTCACTCACCTCCACCCTGTGTACTCCAGCCTGCAAGCCTGTTGCAGCCGCTTTTCAAGCTTCCTGGCTTAGTTCGTGAGCTAATTGCTTCAATCTCCGAGGGGTTGACCCGGATTTTGTAATTAAGCCAGTCAATAAGCCAGACTGTGGAAGTTAACGCTAGTCAGTCTGCCTCAGCCTACCATCCAGCCTGTCTCCTGTCATCCGCCTGCTCCTTCATGCTGTGTGCATCGTTACACATCTTCCAGTCAGCCATTCTCGTGGGTTAAGCCAGTCAGCCAACTCAGCTTCCTAACCTAGCTGAGAGAGAGAAGTAAGCCACCCAAGTTCCTCTGAAGTATTGTCTCATATATCGCCAGTCGGATACTGCTAAGAGTGATTTTCACCATCCTTGTGGCATAGAATGGCTTAGTTAATCAAGCCACCTTCGTGAGTGGTGAGACTGTGCGCCAGTGAGCGCCAGCGAGTGAGTCACGCTCCCTTCACCCACCCGCCACCCACTCTTCACTCATCTACCTGTGGCTTTTTCCACCCTTGTACCGGGTCCTAGTACTGTTTTGGCTCACATAATTGATGAAGAGATTGTAGCTGGCGCCAACGATAAAGCCAGTTATGTGAGTTCACCTAAAAAGCGCATTTCTTCCAACAACAGTGTGAGTGTAGGAGGCGTCATCACCCACACAGGACAAACTTCTCCTCATCACTCGTCATCCCCTCTACTACTTCAGACTTCAGTGATAATTTTCTAGAGACATTTTCCTGCATTTAAATACATTTGCGTGTGTGAGACATTTACAGTGAATTTCTTGTGTACTCTAAGACTTGTGTTTCAGTGTAGACTCATTATTTTTGCAATATTTTTTCAGTGTTATCGCTCATCTCATACTTTTTTATCTATGTTTTTTTTTTATGCTACTCTCTGTCTGTAGTAAGTATTATTGTGTAGTGTACCAGTCAGTCACTCCGTGTGAAGTAATTCATTCATTTTTTTTTATCTTGTATTCTTTCAGCATTGTATTCTCCAGTATTTGTCATTATTGTAGTTCATGCAGTGATATTCACCCCAGTATACTAAATTATCCATTTATTTCTATGTGTACCTTTTTTTTTCATATGCCAGCAATGTCTCATTTCCTTGATTTTTTTCGCAGACTTGTGTACCATTATTTTTGCCAGCAATTTTTGTCATATCAGTCACAAGATTTTGTTGTAAGAATATACAAAAAAAAATGAATAAGTGAATATGTTGTGTGTGCCCCGCCACTTGTAAGTGTTGTGTGCCCTGCCACTTGTAAGTGTTACACTTCCAGTTTTGTTTCTTGTTTTATTTTTCCTATTTTTCATATTTCTTTGAACAGATTCACTCTTAGTGTAATTTAAATTTCTTTTTAACGTAAAGTGTTTTCTTTACTCTGTTTGAGTAAATTGTTTTGTCTAATTTACAATTAAGAGTTAAAGTGTTCAGTCCTTCATATTTTTATTTTATTATTTAACCTACATTTTCCCAGTGTAATTTTATTGCTGCATTGATTATTTCTGCACCTTATTTTGTTGCACTTGTTCTGCAGTGAATTATTTTCTTTTATTGATATTTTTATGCATTATTATTCTCAGTTCCTTATTGTTTGAGTGTCTTGTTTTTCATTTTATTATTTTTCCTCATGTTGTCTTTGCATTATATTTTAATTTTGTTTATGCATTCTTAGAAAATATTTAAATTTCCCAGTTATCTCTCGTTGTATACAATTTAGTGATTTTTTTTATACTTTTTATATTGATTTACAGTTTTATTAGTTAATTCTTTTTTAGCAAGAGTACAGACAGCTCATTTTGCATTTAATTCAGCCTCCATTAATATTTTTACTTGTAAATTTCAATGTATTTTTTTATCTTGACCAGCAGTACCTTAAATTGAGTTGTCCTTCCTCTTGCAGTGTATCTTAGATTTGTTTTTATTACTTCTGCAGAATTAGTTATATCTCTTTTATTTCAATTTTAGCATTTTGTATCATTTTTATTACTCGTTATTTTTGCCTTATTTGTTCTTGTGCAACTTCTTTGCCATTATGCCTCACATACCGTCAAGTGATACTTTAGTGAATGTCGACACTCAGACCTCTCAGGCTACTGCTGCTCCTGTCATCAGTCCTCACAGTTCCTTATCGACTGACAGACCGACCCAGACACTGAGACACTATAATTTTACTCGTGATTCCCTTGATGCCTTACCTTTATTCAATGGCCATGTACATAGTCTTGAAGCATGGTTTACTGCCATTCGTTCTCGTGTTAATGCTCTAGTTGACGGTCCTCCTTCAGAGGAAAGTCTTATCAGACTTGCGAAAGAAGCTCTTCATCGGTCCCCTGCCGCTATTCACGTTGTTGATCTCCTTGAAATGCGAGACTTCAGGAATCTCACTAAGTGGTCACAATATGAGGAATTGATTCGGTCTTTCCTTGTACCAGTAAAAACAGCTGATCCATATGTCGTTCTTAGGGAACTAGTGAATGCTACACCCATGACTAATGAATCGTAGAGTGCATTTGCTCTTAGGTTAGATAAACTTTTATCATCATTTATCAATGCTGTCCAGTCCTCAGCTTTTGTCCCTGACGAGGATAAACCATCCACAGCGTCGTTTGCTAAAATAGCAGCTTTTGGAGCAATCAAAGAACTAATGCCGCCTGCTTCCGTGTGTGATTATGAGGCTAATCCTCCAACTGTGACGATGGAACCACTTACAGCCCTAAATCATGAAAGTTAAGACACTTGTGCAACATCTGGTTATCTTTATTGTAAACGTTTCGCCATCAAGTGGCTTTATCAATACAAATTCTTGGACATAATTAGAAAACAGAAGAACTATATACAAAAGATGAGGTAATCAATCCCTCAGCCTTGGAGGTGGTGTTTACAACACCGTGGTTGTAGAGATTCTGAAGCACAGGTAAGGAGACTGGCGCTTATATAGGCGTCAGTGAAGAGAGACGTGTAGCAGACGAGGGCATAGTCACTGGTAGGCGGGATTCCCCAGTGGAAGTAGGTCCTTCCCAAATTGATGGGCTAGTTGTAGAAGTCGTGAAGAAGTTCATGTAGATGTCCTCTGAACCAAGATACCATGATGTTGCAGTGCCTGACAAGTTGTGCAAGACAGGTATACAATACCGACAAGATGAAAGTTAAGACACTTGTGCAACATCTGGTTATCTTTATTGTAAACGTTTCGCCATCCAGTGGCTTTATCAATACAAATTCTTGGACATAATTAGAAAACAAAAGAACTATATACAAAAGATGAGGTAATCAGTCTCTCAGCCTTGGAGGTGGTGTTTACAACACCGTGGGTGTAGAGATTCTGAAGCACAGGTAAGGAGACTGGCGCTTATATAGGCGTCAGTGAAGAGAGACGTGTAGCAGACGAGGGCATAGTCACTGGTAGGCGGGATTCCCCAGTGGAAGTAGGTCCTTCCCAAATTGATGGGCTAGTTGTAGAAGTCGTGAAGAAGGTCATGTAGATGTCCTCTGAATCAAGATACCATGATGTTGCAGTGCCTGACAAGTTGTGCAAGACAGGTATACAATACCGACAAGATGAAAGTTAAGACACTTGTGCAACATCTGGTTATCTTTATTGTAAACGTTTCGCTATCCAGTGGCTTTATCAATACAAATTCTTGGACATAATTAGAAAACAGAAGAACTGTATACAAAAGATGAGGTAATCAGTCCCTCAGCCTTGGAGGTGGTGTTTACAACACCGTGGTTGTAGAGATTCTGAAGCACAGGTAAGGAGACTGGCGCTTATATAGGCGTCAGTGAAGAGAGACGTGTAGCAGACGAGGGCATAGTCACTGGTAGACGGGATTCCCCAGTGGAAGTAGGTCCTTCCCAAATTGATGGGCTAGTTGTAGAAGTCGTGAAACTGTTCTGCAGACAAGTCCTGTGCCACTTCTAAATGAACTGCCCTAGTAGCAGTACAGGTGAACAAACAAGCATACACTTTCAGTGGAACACCACCTGAAGTACCTGTTAAAGTTATTGGACCACTATAGTCTACACCTGTTACATCAAATGGTTTCACTAATTGTACACGCTCCTTTGGCAATGGTGGAGGACCTGGGTACATATAGGATCTGGCATCCACACAGCGACATATTACACAAGATTTAATCACCCTTTTTACACTTTGCCGTCCTTGTGGAATCCAGAAAGTTTTCCTAATACAATTTAAGGTATCTTGTACCCCACCATACATTACATTTTTATGGGCATTTAGAACAATCGAATTTGTTAGATGATGAGTTTTGGGCAGTAAGATAGGGTGTTTAGCATAATCACCCAATTCAGCATTTTGTAACCTACCGCTGCACCTAATTACACTGTTCTCTAAATACAGCCCCAATTTCTCTATTATGGAACCTTTCACAATTTTACTTTCCATCATCAATTTAATCTCATTTCCATAGATTTCCTCCTGTACCCTCTTTATCCAATACTCAAGAGGATGGGAAAACTTATATGATATATTCATCTTGTTTAGAAATTTAAACACCAACTTAGTTACATTGATTAGTTTGGGTAAAGAAGAATACCTATTTATATCAATGGCTAAGGGAGGACAAACTATTGGAGCGGTGGTCACAGTAATTTCAACAGGAGCAATATACGCCTTTCGTACAGGCCAATTAGCTTTATTTACCAACCAACTCGGTCCTTTAAACCATGATACAGCATTTACAAATTTAGCATAAGGTAAACCTCGAGACAAGAAACAGCTGGATTCTCCTCACCAGGTATATGATTAAATGTTAACATATGCTGACCCAAACTATTATACTTCTCTTGCATCTGATTAATTTCAGCGACTCTGTTTTGTACATACACAATTTTACTGTTTCCATTACGAATCCATTGTAAGGATACCTCATTATCAGACCAAATTACAGTGTCGCTAATATTTATCTCATGCAACTTATTTCTTATATAATTAGCTAATTTGACACCTACATAAATGGCTGTTAATTCCAACTGAGGCAAGGTACGTGATTTAATTGGAGACACTTTAGCCTTAGACATAACAAGAGAAATAACACTATTACATTGAAGGTAAGCAACTGCTCCATATGCCAATTTTGAAGCATCACAAAAAATGTGGAGTACATTTTTCCCATCTGGATTGGTCACCTGGCGTGGGAACTCCAACATTGGAATTTTCTCATAATCACCAATTAATTCATCCCACCTGTTAATGAATTCCTCAGGTAGAATTTCATCCCAAGCACATTTAAGTTTCCATGCTTCCTGAATTAATAATTTCCCTCTTATAGTAAGGGGTGACACTAAACCTAGTGGATCAAAACATTTGGAAACTTCAGCAAGCAAGACTCTCTTAGTTAATTTATTGGGCATACTGTAATTATTAGGTTTTAACATTAACAGATCTCTCTCAGTATCCCAAGTTAATCCCAATACATTACTACATTTTGGCACTTCATCTCCAGGGTAATCTTTACTTATTTTGTCCTTTAATTTGGAAGAATTACTATTCCATTCCCTCAGAGGCATATTTGCACTTTGCATTATTTTATTAGCCTCTCCATAAGTCATTAACAGTTCCTCTTCAGTTGACGTCACACCCAGGAAATTGTCCACATAAAATTGTTTGCTCATTACTTTACTCAATGGACTTTCCATACATTTAAGGTGTGCATTTATCGTCGCTTGAAGTAGGAACGGACTGGATGTAGCACCAAATAATATGCTCTTAAAGCGAAAGGTTTTCAAAGGGCTAAGTGGGTCACTAGGATTCTCAGGCCATAAGAAGCGGGTACAATCCCGGTCAGTGTCTCGTAAACCCACTCTTAGGAAAGCTTTACTTATGTCAGCCGTAAAGGCATAATGCTTCACTCTGAAATTCAATAAGATATCTCTTAATTTTTCCGTCAACGACGGACCTGTCATCAAACAGTCATTTAAACTAGGTACATTTTTGTTACTCCTGGCACTACAATTAAACACAATCCTCAAAGGAGTGATCTTAGAATCCTTCTTCACTCCATGATGTGGCAAATAGTGACCATAAATTTTGGCATGCTCAGGAGGTACCTCTTCTATAAATTTATTAATTAACTGCTCAGCAATTATATCATTATAGGCAGTTAACAATTCTGGTGTCTTACTCAGTTCGCGGAGCTGAGAGTTTAATTGTCCATATGCCATTCTGTAATTAGTGGGCAATTCTGGATGGTTCACTCTCCACGGAAGTCGCACCCAGTATTGTCCAGATTCAAATTTTACATCTCTCAGGTATTGCTCCTGAGTAAAAGAATCGTCTGGACTTTCTTCATTTACATTTATTCCAATGCTGTCTAATTCCCACAATTTATGCACTGGCTCAACACCATCCTCTATGGAAGAATTATACTGGGGTATGATTTCATGAGTAAGACACACATTTATGGTATTTGTAGTTTCCTCTAGTCATGAATTATTATTATGAGGAATCCTACCATACATTACATGGCCTCCTGCAGTCTTCAAAAGGGTGATACCACATTTCTTTACCATACCCTTTACAAAGGAGGCATAATAGTCACTACCTATCAAAATATTTATTGGGCCTACAGAATCATCACTTACCCCAGAAGGTGCTAAATTTACATTATGTGAAAGTCTTTCTGTAGCTTTACTAAGCCCTACTGTAGATATTTTCTCTGGAAGTCTACAATTACTGCATTGACACGTTTTTTCTCATTGCCCAACCTGACAGTTACATAAACAGTGTCATACAATTGAGCCCTTTTATCCGAGAGAAAACCAGATAATTTTAAAGTTGTGGGATCTCCCATCTGTATTTTCATACCATCAAGACATTTACGTTTTATAAAAGCATGCTGGGATCCCTGGTCCAATAATGCATTTACACTTTTTGATTTATGCCTTTTATCATCAATTTTTACCTGTAACACAGGTAAGGCTACTTCAGCAAAACCATCATTATTAATATTAGCAGCAATTTTTACATTAGCTACTGTTGTGTCAGGATTGTCAACATTATCATTATCAACATTATCATATAGACCTTTACACATGACTGTATGGTGTCTTCCTTTGTGACATTGATAACAGAAGTTTAATTTGGCATAACAATCCTTTACATTGTGATTACCCAAACACCTGATACATCTGTCAATTTCCTCCAGTCTTTCAACTTTATCATTCCATTAATTGTATGCATTGGAATTCTTAGACAAATGAGTACCCTTGCAGAAGAGACAATCTCTCTTTTCTTTGACTGGTTTCTTATTAACTGGGCTACTCTTAGGAGGGTACTTATTCTTCTTACCTTGTGGAGAATCATTATTTCTGATTCCTGCTAATTGATATGCATCTATGCAACTCTTTTTAGGAAATGAAATTTGATTATTACCATTGGGATAATTTTTCCCTTTGTGAAACTTGACAGATACCTCAGAGTTATTATGTGTTGCATCTTTAAAATGAGTTAGTTGGCTGGTCTGCAACAATGAGTTAGTTGGCTGGTCTGCAACTGCACAATTAATTCTTGTAGACCTAGTCTTATTTCCTCCAGACCAAAATAACCCTTGTGATATTTATTCGAGATCCATTCAAGTGTTTTACAGCTTAATTTATTCTGTACCATGGCACTCAATAACCAGTCTGATTCCTTCAGATTATATTTATTACTTAAAGTTTTGAGAGTGCTCTCCAGTTAAATTCTAAACTGCTGTAAACCTTTGTAAGTGTGATCTGGAGATTTTAAATTAACAATGATATTCACTAGATCCAACCTACTTTGTTCTATATTACCATAAGTGACTTTCAACAAGTCAACTGCTTCCTTGTAAGAGTCATCTACATTGGGAAAGGCTTGTATGAGTATGTAAGCATCTCCTCTTACCTGTCCTTTGAGGTAAAATAATTTAGTTACACAGGCTAGGTCACTCCTGTCATGCACAGCTGCTTTAAAAATTGACCAAAATTCCTCCCAATTTTCACCAGGATTAAATACAGGTAAACATAGTTCTGGGAGTTTTGGCAAAGACATATTATTTGTTGGAGCAGACTGATTAACTGCCTGGTTTACACATTTTAATTTATTCAAGGCCTGACTTTTACAAGAAAGAATCTTTTCCTCTAATTCATAATACTGATTAATCATGAGATCTACTTCAGTCTCATCTATACAGTTTACTAACAAATCTCCTTCATATTTGTTGTAATATAATTTGTATGAATCATATCTATTACCTAAAGGATCTAAATACAATTTTAAATCATCAGTATTCACAGTTTCTTGATTCATTAATTCCAAACATTTATTATATGCCTTGGTTACATGACCCTTTCTAGCTTGCAATGATGCTTTCTTTGCTCTATATTCCATATGTTTGTCTTCTATATTAATTTCCTCATTTTCAGCCATGATGCAATGTATTAAATTCAACTTAATAACACTGATTATGTACTAAATTATGCACTTTATGAAGGTAAATAGTACAACTTACCTTTGAATAAATCCTATCTACCTGAGCTTAGCAATTACATGTAAGAAAATTATA
>NC_091316.1:9962245-9987245 GCF_038502225.1 Cherax quadricarinatus
AGCCTTGTGTTGTAGTTCTTCATGGCTTGGAGATATACTAAAGGATTGTGATCACTGTAGACGATGACCACCTGCAAGGTCTGGCCCACATAAACATTGAAATGCTCCCAAGCCAGTACCAGAGCAAGGGCTTCTCTTTCAATGGTAGAGTAAGCCCTCTGATGCGGCTTGAACTTGGCCGAAAAGTACGCTACAGGCTGCAACTCCTCGTTCTCGTTTTGCAATAGTACTGCCCCAACCCCAGACTCACAAGCATCAACCTGTAATGAAAAAGGTTTGGAGAAGTCTGGAGACAAAAGAATGGGTGCAGTACACAATAATCTTTTTGCTTTATCAAAAGCACTTTGACATTCTGGGGTCCAATTAAAGTGAACTTTGTGACTGGTAAGAGAGGTAAGAGGGGCTACAATATCTAAGAAATTCTTACAGAATCTTCTGTAAAATCCTGTCATGCCTAGGAAACGTTGAAGAGATTTCCTATCATGAGGAACTGGATAATCTTTAATAGCAAGAACTTTAGCAAGTTTAGGAGCAACTTTACCACAACTTACTTCATGGCCTAGAAAAGTGACAGTGGCCTGGCCAAAGGAAGATTTAGATAAATTAACAGTTAAATGGGAACTCTGAAAGGTCTCAAAAAGAGCCTTAAGTCTAAGTAGGTGTTGATCCCAAGTATCAGACACCACAACAATATCATCCAGGTACGCTGCTGTGCCTTCAAGTCCTTTAATAGCCTGATGGATAAGTTTCTGGAATGAAGAGGGGGAGTTTTTCATTCCGAAGGGGGTAACTGTGTATTGATAATGACCTCCTGGAATTACGAAGGCAGAGATTTCCTTCGCCTTATCCGTCAAAGGTACCTGATAGTAACCTTTAAGGAGATCTAACTTGGACACAAAAGTAGCCTTACCCACAAAGTCAATTACGTCATCCAGACGAGGAAGAGGGTAAGCATCTGTGATTGTGACCTCATTCACCTTACGGTAGTCTGTACACATACGAAACCCTCCATAAGCCTTTTTAACAAGGATGCACGGTGAAGCCCATGGACTAGATGACTAAACCATGCTCTAACAGAAATTCTACTTCCTGCTGAAGTAGCCTCTGCTTTTCAGGATTAGCTCTGTAGGGGGAGAGTTTATAGGTTTAGAGTTTCCCACATCTACATCATGATAACCTAACGTACATTTTTTTGGCACATCCGAAAAAAACATTAGGGTATGACTGTAGAAGCTCAGTTAAACTTGTTGCTTGCATTTCAGATAGTCTCTCCATTAAAGGTCTAGGATCCTTGAGGAGGACAGAATTTGAAAGTTTAACATTAATTTCGGAAATAGAGTGCAAAGAATCAGAGTCGTCATCAGAGGTAGTGGACAGAGTCATTACTGGGACTTTATCTGGTGTAATAAAATATTTTAATTGATGAATGTGGTAAGTTTTAGTTTTTGAGGTCTTATCAAGAGCAGCTACCACATAATTTACATCAGATAATTTACTTACAATTTGCAAAGGTCCCGTAAATCTAGCTTTCAAGGTGTGGCCAGGTATAGGTTCCTGCACCAACACCTTGTCTCCTGGATGGAAGGAGTGGAATTGTGCTCTTCTGTCATACCTCTGTTTCATCTTACTTTGAGCTGTCTTTAGGTTAGCCTTGGCTAACTGACGTGCCACCTGCAACCTTGAAAACGGGTTGTAGAGTGTTGAGCTAACGTCTTCTCCCATCCATCCTTCTTTGAGCACCCGAAGAGGACCTCGTACGTTGTGCCCAAAGATCAGTTCAAACGGACTATACCCGGTAGACTCTTGCAACGTTTCTCGCACAGAGAATAGCAACAATGGTAGTGATTCTTCCCAGTCCGTAAGAAAGTGCATGCAAAAAGTTCTTATCATGGTTTTTAACGTCTGATGTAAGCTTTCCAAGGCACCTTGGGACTGAGGATGATAGGCAGTGGAAAAGTTGTGGATTATCCTTAACCTAGTTAATGCTTCCTTAAATGCTTTGGCAGTGAAGTTAGTACCTTGATCACTTTGAATAGTTTTAGGAATGCCAAAACAAGAAATAAATTTTGTTAAAGCTTTGAGAATAGCTTTAGTATTAATACTGCACATGGGAATTGCTTCAGGGTATCTAGTTACTCTTTCCATAATTGCAAATAAATACTGATTTCCAGACTTTGACCTAGGTAGTGGACCTACACAATCTATAATTAAATCTGCAAAAGGTTCTCCATCGGCAAGTATAGGTTGGAGAGGTGCAGGTTTAATGGAATGTCCAGGTTTCCCTACTTGCTGACATTCTCGGCAACACCTGATATGATTCTTCACATCCTGCTTTAATTTTGGACAATAAAATTCTTTTGTGATTCTATACAAGGTCTTTGTAATTCCTAAGTGACCTCCTAATGAAGTATTATGAGCTATATTCAATTTTTGAGGTCTAAACTTTGTTGGAAGAACTAACCTAGATGAATGGTTCAGAGAACCGACATGTTGATAAATTAGACACATGTGCAACTCTTGGGTATCTTTATTGAGGAAACGTTTCGCCACACAGTGGCTTCATCAGTCCATACGTAGGAGAAACTTGAAGAACAGGAGGAGAATGAGGTAATCAGTCCCTCAACCTTGAGTCGATGTGTTCAAGATTGATGGAATGAACACATCGACTCAAGGTTGATGGACTGATTACCTCATTCTCCTCCTGTTCTTCAAGTTTCTTCTACGTATGGACTGATGAAGTCACTGTGTGGCGAAACGTTTCCTCAATAAAGATACCCAAGAGTTGCACATGTGTCTAATTTATCAAGAACTAACCTGTCAGACAATTGCCGCCCTCTATCTCCTTACCAGTCTCAGTGCAGATCAAATAATCGTTTTTAAGTTCATACTTCACCGAATGATCCAAAGAGGATTTACCCATGGCTGCGTGAAAAGCGAATTTTAAAGAAGGGTCCTTTCGTTGTTCCTCCTGGAAGGACAGTCCCTCTCCCACTACATTGTAAAATGCTCCAAACTTCAGAACACCCGTGACAACCTGAATCCTCATTTTTTCTTTTTCTTTTTCTTCTTCTTCCTCTTCCCATTTCCTCTTTCCTTTTCTCCTCTGGGTTGTCTTTCTCTCTCCTGTCTCGTGTTTCTGTTCCTTCTTCATTTATTTCACCACTTCCCCTTTCACGCACCTCTGTGCGCTTGCTCTCCCTCTGTGGGCATCTAGCTCTCTTGCAGTGCTCCCCTTCCTTGGTATTTGACTGGCTCGTCTTCCTTATTTCCCACTTCTACCACTACCACTACTACTACCTCTTCTTCTTCTACTACTACTACAACTACTGATAAAATTAAGACACATGTGCGGCGTCTGGTTGTCTTTCTTGTGGACGTTTCGCCATCCAGATGGCGAAACGTCTACGATGGGGATGCCCGGGTGTTGTGCATGTGTCTTAATTTCATCTTGTCGGTATTATATACAATTCTTGTACTACTACTACTACTACTACCACCACCTCTTCCTGCCTATACATAGCCGTCCTGCTCCACCTCTGGTTAGCTTCAGAAGGTTGTCACACGTATTCAGCAGACGCATAGATTACATTAGCAGAGCAGAACAGCACACTTCAGCATCACAGTCCAGCACCACGTGGACAGACACATGGCTTCTGCTGAAAGGAAGAGGTCACGATGTTCCAGGGACACGACGGATGACTCGGATTTAGAAATGGACGACTCGGATTTAGAAATGTGGGGCGCAATCCTAGCGAAGAAGTTGCGAGACCACTCCGTGTCATCAGAGGAAAAGTCTCCAGTTCTGACAAGCCTAACCATGCAGCCAGAGAATACGGATGGATGGATCAATGTGAACAGTAAGACACGCCGTCCCTCCAAGGAGCAGGTAAACCAGCTCCAATCACCTTCCAGATTCAAGGTAAAGGCTTATGGGGAACACAAAACCCACTATGGCGTGGTTACACACCTGGAAACACAGCACAAACTGAGGTTCAAGATATGGTTCAACCTGAGTGGAGAACCAATACTGACTCCTATCAACAGAGAAATGCATATCACCTTGAAGAAAGTCATGGAGACAGTCTGCTCCTTCACCCTGGAGGAACTGGATTCTCGGCAGAAGATCACCAAGGGTGTAGTGATGCGATACCCGCTGATGATGCCCATCGATGCAGTAGCAGCTCACCCCAGTGTCGTGTCAGCTCAGCGTCTCAAGGCAAAACCGGCAGGCAATGCACCAACCCGGCAGGTCCTCATTCAGCATGTAGGACCGCTGCCATCCCAGCTGGACCTTGGTTCTTGGGGCAGGTACGATGTCAGGACCTTCACGGCAGAACCAGTTCGCTGTTTCAAGTGCCAGCGTTACGGACACCTGGGTGCACTCTGTCCGAACAGAGTAATCTGCGGTGTCTGCAGCCAGCCCCACCCTACCGAGGAATGCATCACCAAGCTGAAGAATGCATCGCCACCCACTCCACGATGCCCGAATTGCAGGCAGAAACACCATGCCTGGAACCCTCGATGCCCTGAGAGGCTCACTAGAATTCGTGAGGCCTGGAAGACACCAACGACGAGACAGCAGACTACGGCAGAGCATCACCCTCAGCAGACGATGGGTGCAGAGAATCCTGCCATACTGCAGAACTCTCATCAGTCAACCCAACTCAATGCCCAGGAATTTCCGACCCTTGAAAACTCAACCAGGCGTCATGAACAGGAGCTTCCTCCCCAACTACCGCAACAAAGAAACAAAAACATGAGGAACAAGCGGCGCCAACAGGAAACATCTGGGCAATGCAATCAGCAGACGGCACTACACGAGCCCCCACCGGCCTCCTTGCCAGGCACAACCACTATGCAGGCTGTGGCTGCACCTCACCAGCAGATGCCGGGTACACAACCTGGCATACAGCAACAGCCCACGGTGTGCACAGTGAAGGAATACAACCCTCAGCAGTCCCCACAGATTACGACAGCCCAGATAATGTCCACTGCTTCGAACCCACCGACAACGCAGGCCCTCAACAGAGAGGATCTCTTAACACTCATCAAGGCATTCACGGATATTATCTGCAACACAATCACCTCCACGGAACAACAGAGCATGTTCCGGCAGATGGTCAGCACACTCCTGAGGGTGTGCTTACTGACAGAGCAGGAAGCAGTGGATGCCATGAATCCGCAGATTATCAGAGAGGACAGAGCCCAGTCCCCAGCTCAGGAAACAGCTGAGATGGAGTAACTTCAGTCGCTTATGAGGCACACTAGCTGAACTGCCCGGTAGAGTGCTTGAAAGAATAGTGAAATTCCAAACGCTTATGTGCTGCAACAGTGAAGAATCAATTCTCCTTCAGGAGCCAGAGACGGGTCATCTCAAGATTAATTAAGACCCGTGCCAGGACCCTGGTCCTGGCGAACATTATACATACATACCTCTGGTTAGTGTGACTTTGTCAATGGTCCAAGTCGGACCGAAACGTCGTCAAAAGCTTCTCTCTTTTATGTGCGGGTTATTTGTGTATCGTTCCAGTCACGGTATTGTGCCTTTTTTGTTATCCAGCAGGTTGTCAATCAGAATACGCTGCACCAGATTTTCGAAAGTAACGACACCACTTGCTTTATACCATCTGGTAAAAGCTTTGGTCTGTTGCCGCACAAAATCAACCAGGGATTGACCAAGCTATCGCCTGCCTAATTTAAAAAAAAATTTGTACCTAGCTGGGATACATGTATATGCTCCCAAAACTGTGGTTTTCACTACTTGATAATCGGAAAATTCAGCGTCATTTAACACTGACGTAAATTCCTGTGCCTAACCAAACAATGCTGTGTCAACCAACGATGCCCAATGCTGTTCCGGCCACCTCAAGGCTCGAGTCTGATTCTCGAAGCTTTCGAAAAATTGTTCTGGTTCGGCCTCATTGAAGCGGGGAACAAACTGTACTGCTCTCCATAAACTAAAATCATTTACATAATACGAAAACTGCCTACTTTCTCTTTCCCTATCAAATTCTTATTTTGCAAATACTCTCTGTTCCCTAGTCTGCTCAAGATTGATTTTTGCCAGCTCAAGTGCCAACGCCGCTGATTCACCTCGAGACAACCCTGCTGCACTATACTGACTATTTTGCTCCGTTGATATATCATCTTCCTCCTGCGAGAACATAGTAGTTTTTGCCCTAGCTCCCGTAGAGGGAGGAGTCTGATGTGCCATCTCTTCTTCTCGAAGTTTGTCAGTAATCAGTGAACGCAGTTGCACAGCTGTGAGAGAGCGTTTGTATTTAATGCCAATGGAACGAACAATTTTCCAATAACGCTGAAGGGACAATTTAGGTAGGTTATGCAAAGTATATACCGACACCAGACGTCTGACTCGCCTAGGTGGCATAAGTTATTCGCTATGCACAGTACGATTGCAGAATACCCCAACGTAACACGTTAATTTGCAGAACACACTTAGTTATGCACAGTACGATTGCAGAATACGCATACAAGGTGGATACGCAATAGCAAAGCTGGCTGCAAAAATCTTCACACCGAACAGGCTAGTAGCAACTGACACGCAAAATTTGTAAAGCAATGCCAGACAGCCAGCTACACACTGTTCTACAAGATTGACCGTAGCAAAGCGAGCACACAGAACAAGCTAGTAGCGAGCTGTTGAACGATCACACAATAGCAAGGCTGACCATAGCAAAGCAAATGACACGCAAAATTTGTAAAGCGTTGGCAAAGCTAATGCAATGCCAGACAGCAAGCTGTACAATGTTCCTGGTACCAGCTTCACCCTAGGCTCAACCCTTTCTCTAAGTCCAGCTTCAGCTCTCGGACAGGCTACCCATATTACAACCCAGGAGTCCAAATGGCCTGTTATCCTGGGTGTAAAGGGAGCAAAATAAACACAGCAGAAAAGTTTTGACTTATATTATCCTTCATCAATTTAGAACAGCAATATGTACACTATATACACTATGTACAGTGATAGGTATTAGTGCACTCCACGGTAAGCAAGGCAGAATAGAAGCCACGAAGAGCAGACCGTGCTTCAACCAGCTCTAGAATGGGAATAACTAGGGCAGAGAAGAGAGTGGTCCCCACATAACCTCTGCGATTGCCAAAACCATCTTCTGATTTGCTGGAACCTGGTTACTAGTTGAACGAGTGTGTGTGTGTGTGTGTGTGTGTGTTAGTTACCATTTTGTCCTAGGCACATGTCGATTAGACACTAGGCCTGTTGTAGGTGTGTAGGTGTGTGTGTGTGTGTGTGTGTGTGTGTGTGTGTGTGTACTCATCTATTTGTACTCACCTATTTGTGGTTGCAGGGGTCGAGTCATAGCTCCTGGCCCCGTGTGTGTGTGTGTGTGTGTGTGTGTACTCATCTATTTGTACTCACCTATTTGTGGTTGCAGGGGTCGAGTCATAGCTCCTGGCCCCGTGTGTGTGTGTGTGTGTGTGTGTGTGTGTTTGTGTGTGTGTGTGTGTGTGTGTGTGTGTGTGTGTGTGTGTGTGTGTGTGTTTGTGTGTGTGTGTGTGTGTGTGTGTGTGTGTGTGTGTGTGTGTGTGTGTGTGTGTGTGTGTGTGTGTGTGTGTGTGTGTGTGTGTGTGTGTGTGTGTGTACTCACCTAGTTGTGGTTGCAGGGGTCGAGTCATAGCTCCTGTCCCTGCCTCTTCACTGGCCGCTGATGGGTCACTCTCCCTGTACCATGAGCTTTATCATACCTCTGCTTAAAGCTATGTATGGATCCTGCCTCCACTGCATCGATTTCCAAACTATTCCACTTCCTGACTACTCTGTGGCTGAAGAAATACTTCCTGACATCCCTGTGATTCATCTGTGTCTTCAACTTCCAACTGTGACCCCTTGTTGCTGTGTCCCATTTCTGGAACATCCTGTCTTTGTCCACCTTGTCAATTCCTCTAAGTATTTTATATGTCGTTATCATGCCCCCCCCCCTATCTCTTCTGTCCTCCAGTATCGTCAGGTTGATTTCCCTTAACCTCTTCTCGTATGACATACACCTTAGCTCTGGAACTAGTCTTGTTGCAAACCTTTGCACTTTCTCTAGTTTCTTTATGTGCTTGGCTAGATGTGGGTTCCAAACTTGTGCAGCATACTCAAAATATGGGCCTAACGTACACGGTGTACAGGGTCCTGAACGGTTCCTTATTAAGATGTCGGAATGCTGTTCTGAGGTTTGCCAGGCGCCTACATGCTGCAGCAGTTATTTGGTTGACGTGCGCCTCAGGAGATGTGCCTGGTGTTATACTCACCCCAAGATGTTTTTCCTTGAGTGAGGTTTGTAGTCTTGCCCCATAGACTGTACTCCATCTGTGGTCTTCTTTGCCCTTCTCCAATCTTCATGACTGCACTTAGTGGGGTTGAACTCCAGGAGCCATTTGCTGGACCACGCCTGCATTCTGTCCTAATTCCTTTGTAGTTCTGCCTGGTCGTCGATCGATTCAATTCTTCTAATCAACGTCACATCATCTGCAAACAAGGACACTTCGGAGTCTTTTCCTTCAGTCACGTCGTTCACAAATACCCAAAACAACACCAGTCCTAAGACTGACCCCTGTGGAACCCCACTCGTCACAGGACTTGCTGCTATCATCCTGACAGGTATTCCCTGATCTATTGTAGTGCCTTCCCTGTTATCCCTGCCTGATCCTCCAGTTTTTGCACTAATCTCCTCTGTGGAACTGTGCCAAAGGCCTTCTTACAGTCCAAGAAAATACAATCTACCCACCCCATCTCTCTCTTCTCTTACTGCTGTCACCCTGTCATAGAGCTCCAATAGGTTGGCAAGGGGGAAGAGAGGAAGATATGTGTGTGTGTGTGAACTCACCTATTTGTACTCGCCTATTTGTGGTTGCAGGGGTCGAGTCATAGCTCCTGGCCCCTTAAACTCTCCTGGCAAACCTTTGCAATTTTTCTAGCTTCCTTACATGCTTGGCAAGGTGTGGGTTCCAAACTGGTGCTGCATACTCCAATATGGTCCTAACATACACACTGCACAGGGTTCTGAATGATTTCTTATTAAGATGCCGGAATGCTGTTCTTAGGTTTACTAGACGCTCGTATGCTGGATCAGTTATTTGCTTGATGTGCGCCTCTGAAGATGTGCCGTGTGTTATGTTCATGCCAAGATCCTTTTCCTTGAGTGAGGTTTGTAGTCTCTACTCCCCTAGACTGTTCTCTGTCTGTGATCTTCTTTGCCCTTCTCCAATCTTCATGACTTTGCACTTGAAAGGGATAAAGTCCAGGAGCCAGTTGCTGGACCACTCCTGTAGCCTGTCCAGATCCCTTTGTAATTCTGACTTATCCTCGTCCGATTGAATTCTTCTCATCAATTTCATATCATCTGCAAACAGGGACACTTCGAAGTCTATTCCTTTATTCATGTGATTCACAAATACCAGAAACAGCACCGGTTCTAAGACTGACCCCTTTGCAACCCCACTCTTTACAGCTGCCCACTCTGACACCTCTCCACGCACCATGACTCGCTGTTATCTTCCTAACAGGTGTTCCCTGACCCATTGTAGTGCCTTCCTTGTTATTCCTGCCTGTTCCACCAAGAAAATGCAGTCTACCCACCCCCTCTTTCTCTTGTCTTACTACTGTCGCCCTGTCATAGAACTCCAGTAGGTTTAAAACAGGATTTCCCATTCCTGAGCCCGTGCTGGTTGTCATCGATAAGCTCGTTCCTTTCTAGGTGCTTCAACACTCTTTTGATAATATTCTCCATGACTTTGCATACAATACATGTTAGTTACACTGGTCTATAGTTGAATGCTTCATGTCAGCCTCCCTTTTTTCATTTGAAAATGTCTTCCATCCATTTACATTTGATGTTTTCCATCCATTTGATGTTTTCCATCCATTTGATGTTTTCCATCCATTTGATGTTTTCCATCCATTTGAAGTCTTACATCGGGTAGTTGCCCTTTCTCGACAGATGAGTTGAGATTGTTATTAGTGGTACACATAGCGCCTCTGCTCTGGTGGCCTGGTGGCTAACACTCTCGCTTCACACGGCGAGAGCCTGGGTTCAATTCCCAGCCAGAGTAGAAACATTGGGCGTGTTTCTTTCCACCTGTTGTCTATGTTCCCCATCAGTAAAATGGGTACCTGGGTGTTAGTCGACTGGTGTGGGTCGCATCCTGGGACACTGACCTAATTTGCCCGAAATGCTGAGCATAACAAGGGGATTTCTATGCAGTAGTATGTCATTGTTGTCAGCTAGGACTGTATACCTTGTACATGTACTTGTAGTAAATAAAGATTTTTTTTTTATTATCACACTGGCCGATTCCCACCAAGGCAGGGTGGCCCGAAAAAGAAAAACTTTCACCATCATTCACTCCATCACTGTCTTGCCAGAAGGGTGCTTTACACTACAGTTTTTAAACTGCAACATTAACACCCCTCCTTCAGAGTACAGGCACTGTACTTCCCATCTCCAGGACTCAAGTCCGGCCTGCCGGTTTCCCTGAATCCCTTCATAAATGTTACTTTGCTCACACTCCAACAGCACGTCAAGTATTAAAAACCATTTGTCTCCATTCACTCCTATCAAACACGCTCACGCATGCCTGCTGGAAGTCCAAGCCCCTCGCACACAAAACCTCCTTTTCCCCCTCCCTCCAACCCTTCCTAGGCCGACCCCTACCCCGCCTTCCTTCCACTACAGACTGATACACTCTTGAAGTCATTCTGTTTCGCTCCATTCTCTCTACATGTCCGAACCACCTCAACAACCCTTCCTCAGCCCTCTGGACAACAGTTTTGGTAATCCCGCACCTCCTCCTAACTTCCAAACTACGAATTCTCTGCATTATATTCACACCACACATTGCCCTCAGACATGACATCTCCACTGCCTCCAGCCTTCTCCTCGCTGCAACATTCATCACCCACGCTTCACACCCATATAAGAGCGTTGGTAAAACTATACTCTCATACATTCCCCTCTTTGCCTCCAAGGACAAAGTTCTTTGTCTCCACAGACTCCTAAGTGCACCACTCACTCTTTTTCCCTCATCAATTCTATGATTCACCTCATCTTTCATAGACCCATCCGCTGACACGTCCACTCCCAAATATCTGAATACTTTCACCTCCTCCATACTCTCTCCCTCCAATCTGATATTCAATCTTTCATCACCTAATCTTTTTGTTATCCTCATAACCTTACTCTTTCCTGTATTCACCTTTAATTTTCTTCTTTTGCACACCCTACCAAATTCATCCACCAATCTCTGCAACTTCTCTTCAGAATCTCCCAAGAGCACAGTGTCATCAGCAAAGAGCAGCTGTGACAACTCCCACTTTGTGTGTGATTCTTTATCTTTTAACTCCACGCCTCTTGCCAAGACCCTCGCATTTACTTCTCTTACAACCCCATCTATAAATATATTAAACAACCACGGTGACATCACACATCCTTGTCTAAGGCCTACTTTTACTGGGAAAAAATTTCCCTCTTTCCTACATACTCTAACTTGAGCCTCACTATCCTCGTAAAAACTCTTCACTGCTTTCAGTAACCTACCTCCTACACCATACACTTGCAACATCTGCCACATTGCCCCCCTATCCACCCTGTCATACGCCTTTTCCAAATCCATAAATGCCACAAAGACCTCTTTAGCCTTATCTAAATACTGTTCACTTATATGTTTCACTGTAAACACCTGGTCCACACACCCCCTACCTTTCCTAAAGCCTCCTTGTTCATCTGCTATCCTATTCTCCGTCTTACTCTTAATTCTTTCAATTATAACTCTACCATACACTTTACCAGGTACACTCAACAGACTTATCCCCCTATAATTTTTGCACTCTCTATTATCCCCTTTGCCTTTATACAAAGGAACTATGCATGCTCTCTGCCAATCCCTAGGTACCTTACCCTCTTCCATACATTTACTAAATAATTGCACCAACCACTCCAAAACTATATCCCCACCTGCTTTTAACATTTCTATCTTTATCCCATCAATCCCGGCTGCCTTACCCCCTTTCATTTTACCTACTGCCTCACGAACTTCCCCCACACTCACAACTGGCTCTTCCTCACTCCTACAAGATGTTATTCCTCCTTGCCCTATACACGAAATCACAGCTTCCCTATCTTCATCAACATTTAACAATTCCTCAAAATATTCCCTCCATCTTCCCAATACCTCTAACTCTCCATTTAATAACTCTCCTCTCCTATTTTTAACTGACAAATCCATTTGTTCTCTAGGCTTTCTTAACTTGTTAATCTCACTCCAAAACTTTTTCTTATTTTCAACAAAATTTGTTGATAACATCTCACCCACTCTCTCATTTGCTCTCTTTTTACATTGCTTCACCACTCTCTTAACTTCTCTCTTTATCTCCATATACTCTTCCCTCCTTGCATCACTTCTACTTTGTAAAAACTTCTCATATGCTAACTTTTTCTCCCTTACTACTCTCTTTACCTCATCATTCCACCAATCGCTCCTCTTCCCTCCTGCACCCACTTTCCTGTAACCACAAACTTCTGCTGAACACTCTAACACTACATTTTTAAACCTACCCCATACCTCTTCGACCCCATTGCCTATGCTCTCATTAGCCCATCTATCCTCCAATAGCTGTTTATATCTTACCCTAACTGCCTCCTCTTTTAGTTTATAAACCTTCACCTCTCTCTTCCCTGATGCTTCTATTCTCCTTGTATCCCATCTACCTTTTACTCTCAGTGTAGCTACAACTAGAAAGTGATCTGATATATCTGTGGCCCCTCTATAAACATGTACATCCTGAAGTCTACTCAACAGTCTTTTATCTACCAATACATAATCCAACAAAATACTGTCATTTCGCCCTACATCATATCGTGTATACCTATTTATCCTCTTTTTCTTAAAATATGTATTACCTATAACTAAACCCCTTTCTATACAAAGTTCAATCAAAGGGCTCCCATTATCATTTACACCTGGCACCCCAAACTTACCTACCACACCCTCTCTAAAAGTTTCTCCTACTTTAGCATTCAAGTCCCCTACCACAATTACTCTCTCACTTGGTTCAAAGGCTCTTATACATTCACTTAACATCTCCCAAAATCTCTCTCTCTCCTCTGCATTCCTCTCTTCTCCAGGTGCATACACGCTTATTATGACCCACTTCTCGCATCCAACCTTTACTTTAATCCACATTCCAACACTTGATGGTGAGCCCCATCTCTCTGTCTTTCGGGAGTCCCTTCTGTCTCCACTGTGAACACTTTTGAATTTCAGGTTGAGCTCCTCACATACTTCGTGGTCGTTTCTTGTGATCTCCCCTCCTTTCTTCCTCAGCCTAATTACTTGATTCTTTACTGTTGTTTTCCTCCTGATGTGGCTGAACAACAGCTTCAGGTCAGATTTGGCTTTTGCTGCTATGTTATTTTCGTATTGCCATTGGGCCTTCCTACTTATCTGTGAATACTCATTTTTGGCTCTACAACTGCTCTCCTTATTCTCCTGGATCCTTTGTCTTCTATATTTCTTCCATTCTCTAGCTCACTTGGTTGTGTCTTCCCTACACCTTTGGGTGAACAAAGGGTTTTTCCTATCTTTCTCGTTATTACTGTTACTCTCCCCACTCCAATCTCCCCTCAGCTTCATTGCATACTGTTGTCACATATTCAGTCATCTCGTTTACTGACTACTGTACCAGTTTTCTGTCCCACTGAACGTCGTCAAAGAAATTCTTCATGCCTGCATAGCCCCCTTTCTTGTAGTTTGGCTTCATTTGTTCTAACCTTCCTGCTTCCCACTTTACTTGTAACTCTACTATGAATTCAAAGCTCAGTACCACATGATCGCTGGCCCCAAAGGGTCTTTCATATGTGATGTCCTCAATATCTGCTGTGCTCAAGATAAATACTAGGTCTTGTCTCACTGGTTCATCCTCTCCTCTCTCTCTGGCAGTGTCCCTTACATGTTGGTACATGAGGTTTTCCAGTACCACCTCCATCATCTTAGCCCTCCACGTTTCTGGGTAGTCATGTGGCTCCAGGTTCTCCCAGTCGATTTCCTTGTGGTTGAATTCACACGTAATCAGCAGCTTTGCCCTGCTCGCATCAGCCCTTCTGGCCACTTCCGCCAGTGTGTCCACCATCGCTCTATTGTTTTCATCAAACTCTTGCCTTGGCCTCCTGCTGTTCAGTGGTGGGTTATACATCACTGCAATTACCACCTTGAGACCTTCAGACTGAAGTGTTCCTATTATATAATCTCTTGCTTTTTCTCTGTCTCCTCTCTCCAGCTCATTAAAATCCCATTCGTTTTCGATGAGCAGTGCCTCTCCTCCACCCCGTCTGTTCCTTCTGTCTTTTCTCAAGATCTGATATCTCATCAGAAACATGGCATCTGTTATCATTCCACTGAGCTTGGTTTCTGTGAGGGCTGTGATTTCTGGTGATTCCTCTTCGACTCTTTCACGACACTCCTCACACTTATTCGTTATTCCATCAGCATTGGTGCACCATATATAACAAATAATAAAAAAAAGCTCAATACCGTGGCTGGAACAATACACGAATAACCTGCATATAGAAGAGAGTAGCTTACGACAACATTTCAGTTCGACTTAGACCATTTACAAAGTCACACTAACAAGAAGAGAAGAAGGGAGTATACATATATATATATATATATATATATATATATATATATATATATATATATATATATATATATATATATATATATATATATATATATATATATATATATATATATATACACTGATCTCTGGCTGAAGAAGACTCGAACCTACGAACCTTGGAACAAGGTACGCAGTGCATTACCAATCTACCCACACTGAACCAATGCCTTGGAGTCCAGCTTGCGCTAGACTTTGATTCAAGGCAGCCAGCTTTCAGGGAGAAGGCTTACAGCTTTTCATCTCATCCGCCTGCTCTTGCGAATTCCTTGCATTGTTAATATCTCTAGTAAGGCTGATGCTTGCAGGGGATTAGATGAAAAGCTGTAAGCCTTCTCCCAGAAAGCTGGCTGCCTTGGATCAAACGTCTAGCGCAAGCTGGACTCCAAGGTATTGGTCCAGTGTGGGAAGATTGGTAAAGCACTGGGTACCTTGTTCCAAGGTTCGTAGGTTCGAGTCTCCTTCAGCCAGAGATCAGTGTTTGTGTATATCTCGCCTGCTCTTGCGAATTCCTTGCATATATATATATATATATATATATATATATATATATATATATATATATATATATATATATATATATATATATATATATATATATATACTACTACTATTACTTCACTGCTCCCTCTCTCATTCCTGTCCCTGTTTGCTTTCCTATATGTACTTCCTTCTCTCCTTTTTGTTATTGTGACTTTGTAAATGGTCCTTGTCGAACAGAAACGTCGTCTTAAGCTTCTTATTTCTATGTGCAAGTTATATCTGTAATGTGTGTGGTATATCATGTCTTCAGTGTCCTCTCCAGCACTGTGCTCTGGGGGATTCTGTTAAGGTGGAGGACCTGGAAATGTGCTGTGGGATTCTACAGCATGGTGTACGGTGGTTTGTGTTGAGATAGTGTGTTTGGTTCCGGGGCTCCTGGAGTGGTTGCACTGTTCTGGTTGTCCTCTGCTGATTCTATCCTTGTCTCTCTTCCTAGCCAATTTTGCCTCTGTGTCCTCTCCCTCAGCTGCTGTCATTCTGTTCTTATGTCTAGGTCTAGGAACACCCTCTTGTATATTGACGATTCCTTCAGCCGTGATTTCTCTTGCAGAATCCTGTTTCACACTGTTTCTGTCTTGAAAATTAGCTTGACCAGCTAATGTCTCCCCTTCAAGTGCCCCCTTGTTCTCTGAAAATTTACTGTCTCAGTCGTGTCCTGTTTTTCTTCCTCCTGTCTTTCATTGTGTGTCTTCCCCTCACTCTCCTGAAGCCCATGAATAAACACTGACTTTCCCCTCCCTTCCTCCCATTGCCTTTCACTCTGTGTTTTCAGGTCCCGTTTGTACATGGCCCTTACCTCCCTTATTTTTTTCCTGTAGCTCTTGGTTTTATGGTCGTGCTACTACCTATGACCTATCCCCCACTCCTCCTTCTTCCTCCCTTTTCTGCTAATATCCGTGCTCCCAACTGCTCTCCAACTGCGCTGATAGGGCCTTAATGGAAGTTTTGTCTCCTTCCTTTCCATTTGACTCCTCGTTCAGTAGGGGAGTACAAGCTTCTGTTGCTAAGTCTTCTCTGACCAATAGCCCTCTAAGTTGCTTCAGCCTTCGGCTTCGACTTGTGTCTCCCATTTCTTTTTCTCCTCCTCCACCCTCTTTTCCAATTTTACAGAAAGCTCTGCCTTCATCCTTTTCTCCATTCTCGCAGACAGCTCACCTAGTTTGCTCTCCCACTCTTTTTCCATCCTTTTACATTGCTCTTCCATCCATTTCTCCTTATCAGAACCATTTTCCTCTAATCCTCTAAGCTTTTGACTTCCCTTCTGAGCAAACATTTTTTTGGGGGAGAGGGGGTTGTGGGAGTTAGTGGGAGTAGGAGGTTTGAAGGAGGAGAGAGATGGTGGGTTAGGTGTTATAGTGATGTGCATGTGAGGAAGTGCTGAAGTTTTCAATGGGGAAAACGATAGGGAGAGGGCAAGAGATGGGGACAGAGATAGCTGGGGAGAGGGAGGGGAGACAGGGAGAGTGACAGGTGGTGGAGAAAGAGTAAGAAGAGGGATAGAGAGAGAGGGGGTGGAAGGGAGGGAGGGAGAGAGGAATTAAAAGAGTGGGGTTTGAGGGGTGGGATGGAGAGAGTGAGAGAGTGGGAGGGGAAGGTGGAGACAGTGGCAGAGGTGAAGAGAGATAGGGGAATGATTGGGAGGTATAGGGGTACAAGAAGAGAGGGGAAAGAGAAGTGATGGAATGGCAAAGGAGAGAGGTGGGAGGGAGAGGAAGGGGGAGGAGGAGGATAGAAAGAAGATATAGAGGAAGAGTGAGAGAGAGAGGGTGTGTGAGAGAGTAAATATGAGGGTGAGGTAGGGAGGTAGAGAGTAGGAAAAGAGGTAGGGAGAGAGAGAGAGAGGATGGGAAGGGGAGACAGTGGCAAAGGTAGACACATGTGGATGGGGAAAGGGGAGGGAATAAGCGGAGAGAGAGGGGAAGGGACATTCACAGGAGGGGGAGAGAGAAGGGGAGAGGAAGGAATAGAGGGAGGGAGGCCGAGTGTGTAATAAGGGTTTGTAAGTGGTGAGTGTTTGTGAGGAGTTGGTGGTTCCTGTTTCAGTATATTGGCTAACGGTTTCAGGTTGTGTGTGCACGTGTGTGTATGTCAGTCTCTTCTTATGTTTACACTGTTATTTAAGTTACTGTCAGTTTCAAAAACAATTTTGTCTCGCTCCTTCACCTGTTTTCAGCTATGTTAGTCTACGTTTGTCTGACCTTAGCGCCTGCCAAGCGCTCATTGTTATGTGTGTCAACCTAGCATGTGGTATTACCACTTCCTTTCTCTTCTTCTCTTCCCTACTAAAAGTTAAGTGCTCTGTGTATGAAAATCAGCTCTCCAGAGCAGGGTTTATGACCCCCAACTATCAGTGATGCAGAACCAGTGTGTGCAACCTCAAATTAAACCACAAACAGGTGATTTGCACATTTCATCTGGCAGGTGTGTTCCAGGATCTGTGCTCAGTTGTGGATGTGCAATGATTCTCTTTGTGATGGCACTCCTGGTCCCTTACTGCTCATTTCCTTTCTTCTTCACTGTATTTATTATTTTCACATGAGCCACTCTAGGATTTCACTATGCTAGAGGTGAACAATTTAACCTGTTATCGAACACACTCATTTCTGGGAAAAACACCAGAGTCCCGAGAATGCTGGATATTTTCCCATTTTTTCCCCTTCACTATACGACTGTTTTATTATTCACTAACTCATAGTTGGATGAATCTTATTGTGGCTAGCTGGTCTAGTGGCTAACGCGACGGGCTGGAGTTTTGAGACTCTATGACCGCGGGTTCAATCCCGGCCGGGATATGGTTCACTAACTCACTTACCATTAAGGGGGGGGCTGTGGGGCAATTTTCCGCGCGCGCTCACCCAAAAATCGGAAAAATATGGAAATTGAGTTATATATAATGAAAAATAGCTCAACTCTTTGGCAACACAATGGTACCAGAATGAATGTTCTACGACGTTTCTACAAGAAATTATAGTCATTTATATCAGGTATGGTGACAGCGATGTTGGTACCGAGTCTGCTCACGGCCCATATATTTTTTGGAGTTGTTTCCTTGTTTTTTATCGCCTTTTCTTGCATTATTCTTTCTAATATAATAACTGACTATTTGGCATCATAAAACAGTAGGTGGGACTTATCGGTAGACTTAGAGCGACAACCGGGAACCAGACGGGAACGCTCAGCAGTGTTCCCGCTCCTGAGGTACCAGCAGGAATCGCCCATTATTACGCTTATATATCAACTCTACGGCTTATTTGTCTATCAGAATTGATCTAATATTATATAATAAACACTATAAATAACATACAAACATGTTATATACTCTAGACTGAATAAAATAGGCCATAATATGACGAAAGATTTTCGGGAATATTTCGATAAATATTGAGTTACTCCTCTCCATATCCCATGCTTTCGTCTCTGAGTAAGAGAAAACGGTGTTTTGAAGAGGATAACTGCACTAGAACATCAGTTTACTAAGAAATTCACCCAAACAAACGCGATTTTCGCGATTTTTTTTTGTTTTTTTTTGAGACGGGGGCCGGCCGGCGTTCCCGGCCGAAATCTCGGAAGTAACTTATTCACCTTAGGTACCAAATTCTTCCTTTATTACTTAATTAAATGGAATAATATTCACAGACATTGTAGAATAATGATAATCTCTTATTTGGACCGAAGAATTGTTGGAAATATTCCAAAAACTTTTGGAGTTATGTGGGAGTAAAGGGCAGATTTTTTTGCAGTATTCCAGAAACTAACGAACTTTATTTTTTTGTGAAATAACGGTAAGGTATTTTAGAGGAAATATTATGGTCAATATATGGATTAGCATTGTTCTCTCGGCACCAAGTGTCCAAACAACCTTACGTAGCCCCATAAAAAAATTACATTACCCCGGAGGGCATTTTCAGTAAATCAGTCTTTTCTCAGTTGTTGTTTGAGGTATGTTTTTGATAAATATTTTCAAGAGTGAGTGAGAACACTTTGTCTTGTGCACCAAAACTGGAGAAAATCGGACGGTAAATAAACGAGTTACGAAAATTGCCCCACAGCCCCCTTACCATTATCTCTTATCTCTCTGGCTTGGGTTACACTTATTCTGGTTTAATTTGCTGGCATTTGCTTGTGGAAACACCACCCATTCCATGGCTTGTGCCAACAGTGCCACACTAGGTCTCCGGTCTCTCTCCCTCTTGGCACTGAATCTACTTTCAAATTGCTTTATATAAGTTGTATCATTCACCTTCCTTTTCTGGTTTGTGTCACTTATATATCACTTCTCGGGTTGTTCACTGACACTGACAACTGTCGGTGAATCTTGTAAGGATGACCTTGATGGACAAGAAACCACTGAAGATTCACGATCCCTATATGATGCAGTCACTCTGATGTGTGTGTGAACTCAGCTAGTTGTGGTTGAAAGAGTCGAGTCACAGCTCTTGACCCCGCCTCTTCACTAGCCACTACTGGGTCACTCTTCCCGCTCCATGAGTTTTATCATACCTCTTCTTAAAGCTATGTATGGATCCAGCCTCCACTATATCGCTTCCTAAACTATTCCACTTCCAGACTTCTCTGTGACTCAAGAAATACTTCCTAACATCCCTGTGATTCATCTGAGCTTCAGTTCCCAATTATGACCCTTTCTTGCGTCCCATCTCTGGAACATTCTGTCTCTGTCCACATTGTCTATTCCTCTCAGTATTTTATATGTCGTTATCATGTCCCCCCTATCTCTCCTGTGCTCCATAGCCGTCAGGTCCTTTAACCTCTCCTCAGAAGACATACCCCTTAGCTCCGGGACTAGTATTTGTGTGTGTGTATGAGCGTGTGTGAGTGTGTGTGTGTGTGTGTGTGTGTGTGTGTGTGTGTGTGTGTGTGTGTGTGTGTGTGTGTGTGTGTGTGTGTGTGTGTGTGAGTGTGTGTATGAGTGTGTGTGTGTGTATGTGTGTGTGTGTGTATGAGTGTGAGTGTACTCACCTATTTTATGGTTGTATGAGTCGAGTCTTAGCTCCTGGCCCCGCCTGTTCACTGGCTGCTGCTTGGTCCTCTCTCTCCCCGCTCCATAAGCTTTACCAAACCTCGTCTTAAAACTATGTATGGTTCCCACGTCCACTACGTCGCTTTCTAGGCTATTCCACTGCCTGACAACTCTATGACTGAAGAAATACTTCCTAACATCCCTTTGACTCATCTGTGTCTTCAACTTCCAATTGTGACCTATTGTTTCTGTGTCCCATCTCTGGAACATCCTGTCTTTGTCCACCATGTCTATTCAGCGCGGTATTTTATATGTCGTTATCATGTCTCCCCTAACCCTCCTGTCCTCCAGTGTCCTCAGGCCGATTTCCCTTAACCTTTCCTCACAGGACATTTCCCTTAGCTCTGGAAATAACCTTGTCGCAAACCTTTGGACTTTCTCTAATTTCTTGACGTGCTTGTTCAAATGCGGGTTCCAAACAGGTGCTGCATACTCCAGTATGGGCCTGACGTACACGGTGTACAGTGTCTTGAACGATTCCTTACTAAGGTATCGGAACGCTGTTCTCAGGTTTGCCAGGCGCCCATATGCTGCAGCAGTTATCTGGTTGATGTTGCTTCAGGAGACATGCTCGGTGTTATACTCACCGCAAGATCTTTCTCATTGAGCGAGGTTTGCAGTCTTTGGCCACCTAACCTATACTCCGTCTGGGGTCTTCTGTGCCCTTCCCCGATCTTTATGACTTTGCATTTGGCTGGGTTAAATTCGAGAAGCCAGTTGCTGGACCAGGTGTCCAGTCTGTCCAGGTCTCTTAGAAGTCCTGCCCGATCCTCATCTGATTTAATTCTCCTCCTCATCTGTGTGTGTGCATGTATGTGTGTGTGTGTGTGTGTGTGTGTGTGTGTGTGTGTGTGTGTGTGAGTGTGTGTGTGTGTTCTCACCTACTTGTGGTTGCAGGGGTCAAGACTCAGCTCCTGGCACCGCCTCTTCACTGATCGCTACTAGATCCTCTCTCTGCTTCCTGAGCTTTGTCATACCTCGTCTTAAAACTATGTGTTTCCTGCCTCCAATACGTCACTTGCTAGGCTATTCCACTTCCTGACGACTGTATGACTGGAGAAATACTTCCTAACATCCCTGTGACTCGTCTGATTCTTCAGCTTCCAATTGTGATCCTTTGTTTCTGTGTCCACTCTCTGGAACATCCTGTCTCTGTCGTTATCATGTCTTCTCTGACCTTTCTGTCCTACAGTGTCGTCAGTCCGATTTCCCTCAACCTTTCATTGTACGACATTCTCATGAGCTCTGGAACTAGCCTTGTTGCAAAGGTTTGTACTTTCTCTAACTTCATGACGTGCTTGAGCACGTGTGGGTTCCAGACTTGTGCTGCATACTCCAATATGAAATTAACGTACGCAGTGTACAGTGTCTTGAACGATTCCTTATTAAGGTATCGAAACGCTATTCTCAGGTTTACCAGGCGCCCATATACTGCAGCAGTTATCTGTTAGGTAAGACACATATGCAACAGTTAGGTATCTTTATTTCGAAACGTTTCGCCTACACAGTAGGCTTCTTCAGTCGAGTGAGAACGTGCTTTATCATGTGCGGGTTCCAAACAGGTGCTGCATACTCCAGTATGGGCCTGACATATACGGTGTACAGTGTCTTGAACGATTCCTTACTAAGGTATCGGAATGCTGTTCTGAGGTTTGCTAGGCGCCCATATGCTGCAGCAGTTATTTGGTTGATGTGCGCTTCAGGAGACATGCTCGGTGTTATACTCACCCCAAGATCTTTCTCCTTGAGTGAGGTTTGCAGTCTTTGGCCACCTAGCCTATACTCTGTCTTTGGTCTTCTATGCCCTTCCCCTATGTTCATGACTTTGCATTTGGCAGGATTAAATTCGTGAAGCCATTTGCTGGACCAGGTGTCCAGTCTGTCCAGGTCCGTTTGAAGTCCTGCCTGATCCTCATCTGATTAAATTCTCCTCATTAACTTCACATCATCTGCGAACAGGGACACTTCTGAGTCAAGCTCTTCCATCATGTAGTTCACGTATACCAAAAACAGCACTGGTCCTGTGGGACCCCGCTCGTCACACGTGTCCACTGTGATTCATCATTACATACCATGACTCGTTGTTGCCTCCCTGTCAGGTATTCTCTGATACATTGCAGTGCCCTTCCTTTTATATGCGCCTGATCCTCTAGCTTCTGAACTAATCTCTTGTGAGGAACTGTCAAAGGCCTTCTTGCAGTCCAAGAAGATGCAATCAACCCACCCCTCTCTCTCGTGTCTTACTTCTGCTATTTTATCATAAAACTCCAGAAGGTTTGTGACACAAAATTTGCCTTCCATGAATCTATGCTGGTTTGCATTTATACTCTTGTTCCGTTCCAGGTGCTCCACCACTCTCCTCCTGATAATCTTCTCCATAACTTTGCAAACTATACACGTCAATGACACAGGTCTATAGTTTAGTGCCTCTTTTCTGTCTCCTTTTTTAAAAATGGGAACTACATTTGCCGTCTTCCATACCTCAGGTAGTTGCCCAGTTTCCAGGGACATGTTGAAGATTGTGGTGAGTGGCATGCACAGCATATCTGCTCCCTCTCTAAGGACCCACGGGGAGATGTTGTCCGGTCCCATTGCCTTTGAGGTATCGATGTCCCTTAGCAGTTTCTTCACCTCCTCCTCATCTGTATGTATGTCGTCCAACACTTGTTGGTGTATTCCTTGCTGGAGTCCCCATCTGGTCTGTCCCCCCAGAGGCCTTCCTGTCTCCACTGTAAATACTTCCTTGAATCTCATGTTGAGCTCCTCACATACCTCTTGATCGTTTCCTGTAAGTTCTCCACCTTCTTTCCTCAGCCTTATCACCTGGTCCTTGACTGTTGTCTTCCTCCTAATGTTGCTATACAGCAGTTTCGGGTCAGATTTGACTTTCGATGCTATGTCGTTTTCGTACTGTCGCTGGGCCTCCCTCCTTATCTGTGCATACTCGTTTCTGGCTCTTCTACTAATCTCCTTTTTTTCCTGGGTCCTATGCCTCCTGTACCTTTTCCATTCTCTGTTGCACTTAGTTTTTGCCTCCCTACACCTTCGGGTAAACCAAGGACTCGTTTTGGTCTTCCTATTATTTCTGTTTCCCTTGGGAACAAACCTTTCTTCTGCCTCCTTGCACTTTGTTGCCACTTATTCCATCACCTCGTTTACTGATTTTCCTTCCATTTCTCTGTCCCACTGAACCTCTTGCAGAAAGTTTCTCATACCTGTGTATTCCCCCTTTTATAGTTTGGCCTGTCCTCTTCAGTTCCTGTTACCTTCTCCACTTGTAACTCTACTATATAAACAAAACTCAGAACCACGTGATCGCTAGCTCCAAGGGGCCTCTCGTAAGTGATGTCCTCAATGTCTGAACTGCTCAGGGTGAACACAAGATCCAGTCTTGCTGGCTCATCCTCCCCTCTCTCTCTGGTAGTGTCCCTGACATGTTGATGCATGAGGTTTTCAAGTACCACATCCATCATCTTGGCTCTCCATGTTTCGGGACCCCCATGTGGCTCCAGGTTGTCCCAGTCGATCTCCCTGTGGTTGAAATCGCCCATTACCAGTAACTTTGCTCTGCTCGAGTGAGCTCTTCTTGCCACCTCAGCCAGTGTGTCCACCATCACCCTGTTGTTTTCTTCGTACTCCTCTCTTGGCCTCCTGCAGTTCTGTGGTGGGTTATACATCACTCCAATGACTACTTTATGTTCTCCAGACTGAACTGTACCTTCAATGTAGTCTCTTTCTCCAATCATGTCCATGCCTTCCATTTCCTCAAATCCCCATCGGTGTTTTATGAGCAGTGCAACCCCTCCTCCCCCTCTACTCCTTCTATCTTTCCTCAGGATCTGATATCCCGTTGGGAAGATTGTGTCTGTTATTGTCTCAGTGAGTTTTGTTTCTGTGACTGCTATGATGTCTGGGGATTTCTCACTGATTCTTTCGTTCCACTCCTCATGTTTATTCGTTATTCCATCCGCGTTTGTGTACCAAACTTTCAGTTTCTTTTCTATCATTGTGGTCCTGCAAGAATATTGGGGTTGGGGGAGCGAGAGCCTTGGTGGGGGCCTATATGGGGCTGTGGTGTAGGTGGGGTTTGTGATGATGGGGGTGGGGTCAGAATGCCCATAAGGGACAGCTGTTGGGGTGAGGTTTGTGATATGGGGGTTGGTGGCAGAGGGAACAGTGAGTGGGTTGTAGTATAGGTTGCTCAGTTGCGTTGGGAATGTCGCAGTTGGAGTCTTTTGGTGGGAGATTCTGTGGGGTGTGTTTGCCCTTCCTCCTGTGTCTGGGTCCTGCTCATCTTCGTCATTGCCTCTCGTTCCTCCTTGCGTCTCTGTACCCTCTCTTTCAGTGTAGTCCTTTCTTCTTGTGTTCTGTCGCGGTCGAGGTATACTCTCTGGTACCCCTGTTTGTCCCTCAGCCTTGCTTTCTCTTGCAGAATCCTGGTTCGAACTGATTCTTCCTTGAAAATTACTTTGACAGGCCGTATCCTTCCACTCGCAAACCACCCAATTCTCTGAAAATTTGTCACCTGGGTCATATCTTCCTCACCTATTGTTTTCATGATGCCTTCAATCATTTTTTCCTCCTGTTTTATTTCTTCGAAGTTGTTCCCCTTGGCTTCTTGGAGCCCGTAGACAAAAACTGACCTTGCCCTTTCCTCCTCCCACTGAGTCTCCATCTGCTTCCTCTGAGGCGTTTTATTTCCTTCAATTGAAATGTTCTTGCCTTCA
>NC_091316.1:9992245-10002245 GCF_038502225.1 Cherax quadricarinatus
AGTCTCTTTCTCCCGTCTCATCTATGCCTTCCATTTTCTCGAATTTCCATCTGTTTTTTACGAGCAGAGCAACCCCACCTCCCCCCCTGCCCCTTCTATCTTTCCTCATGATATGGTATCCTGGTGGGAAGATTGCATCTGCTATTGTCTCCGTGAGTTTTGTTTCTGTAACTGCTATGATGTCTGGGGACTTCTGATTGATTCTTACTTGCCATTCCTCATGTTTGTTCGTTAATCCATCTGCATTTGTGTACCAAACCTTCAACTTCTGTTCTAATAATATAACTGTGGTGCGGGGGGTGGAAACAGAGGGATCTGTGTGTGATGGTTGGTTTGGATTGTTCAGTTGCCTTGGGGGTGTCGTGGCCGGAGTTCTTCTGCAGGTGTTTCTGGGGGGTGTGCTTGTCCTTCCATTTGATCCTGGGTTATTCTGCTCTCCTTTTTCATTTCCTCCCATTTCTCCTTTCGTTTTTGAACTCTCTCTTTCATCGTCTTCCTTTCGTCCTGTGTTCTGTCTCGATCGAGGTACACACTCCGGAACTCCTGCTTGCCTCTCAGCCGTGCTTTCTCCTGCAGGATCATGGTTCGGGTTGATTCTACCTTTAAAATTACTTTGAGGGGCCGATTCCTTTTCTTTGTGAACCACCCAAAGATAGTAAATAAATGACCTGTGATGTGTATTAAAGTTGGAGATAGTAAATACATTACCTGTGCTGTATAGGAAGGTTGGATACAGTAAATACATTATCTGTGCTGTGCAGAAAGGTGGAGGTAGTAAATACATTACCTGTGCTGTGTAGGAAGGTTGGAGATAGTAAATACATTACCTGTGTTTTGTAGGAAGGTGGACATGTGATGTGTAAAAAGGATGGAGATAGTAAATACATTACCTGTGATGTGTAGGAAGGGAGGAGAGAGACAATACATTACCTGTGATGTGTATGAAGGTTGGAGATAGTAAATACATTATCTCTGCCGCGTAAGAAGGTTAGAGATAGCAAATACATTACCTGTGATGTGTAGGAAGGTTGGAGACAGTAAATACATTACCTGTGATGTGTAGGGAGGGTGACGATAGTAAATACATTGCCTGTGATGTGCAAGATGGGTAGAGATGTTAATGGTTGGAGGATAATATGAACTGTGGTGTCAACATGATTCTGGCAAAACAATGAATGAATAAATGATGGTGAGAGTGTTATTATCTTTGTCTGCTCAACTTTCCTTCGAGGTAGACGATCTGTGCTAAAAAATAATTGTAAAATACTCTTGAACACCTCCTTATATGCTTCAAATTTCTGTTCAACAATTCTCTTTTTTGTATATTCAGAATTTACTACTTTTACTCCGAAGTTTTACTTGTCGCGGTGATTCAGTTTTTGTTGTGTTTCTAGTCAGTTCTGTCTCGTTAACTGAAGAGAAAAAAAATCTTAGTTTTTTGAGAAATACATTGATGCTGTGATAATAGTTAGTTAATGTTTGCAGTAAAAGCTTACATATGTTAGTAAAGATTGATGTTTATACTTTACTTAAAACGTTGAATTCATATTATGGTGATTTATAAGATAAAAAAAAAGTGAAAAAATTATGGTTATTTAGGTTTCAATATTAACACTATATTTTCTCGATTATTTTGAACGATATTCATTCATAATTTATGTGATCGCTTTATATATGTAGAGAGATTTTATATAAATATTTGGAATAATTTCGTCGAGAATCACAGATTTAACACCAGATAACCAAAAACACTCGACACTTGAAGACATTCTGAGGTGCTGGTGCAGCTGGCTGCCTGCCTGCCTTACCCAGGTGCTGGTGCAGCTGGCTGCCTGCCTTACCCAGGTGCTGGTGCAGCTGGCTGCCTGCCTGCCTTACCCAGGTGCTGGTGCAGCTGGCTGCCTGCCTTACCCAGGTGCTGGTGCAGCTGGCTGCCTGCCTGCCTTACCCAGGTGCTGGTGCAGCTGGCTGCCTGCCTGCCTTACCCAGGTGCTGGTGCAGCTGGCTGCCTGCCTGCCTTACCCAGGTGCTGGTGCAGCTGGCTGCCTGCCTGCCTTACCCAGGTGCTGGTGCAGCTGGCTGCCTGCCTGCCTTACCCAGGTGCTGGTGCAGCTGGCTGCCTGCCTGCCTTACCCAGGTGCTGGTGCAGCTGGCTGCCTGCCTGCCTTACCCAGGTGCTGGTGCAGCTGGCTGCCTGCCTGCCTTACCCAGGTGCTGGTGCAGCTGGCTGCCTGCCTGCCTTACCCAGGTGCTGTTGCAGCTGGCTGCCTGCCTGCCTTACCCAGGTGCTGGTGCAGCTGGCTGCCTGCCTGCCTTACCCAGGTGCTGGTGCAGCTGGCTGCCTGCCTGCCTTACCCAGGTGCTGGTGCAGCTGGCTGCCTGCCTGCCTTACCCAGGTGCTGGTGCAGCTGGCTGCCTGCCTGCCTTACCCAGGTGCTGGTGCAGCTGGCTGCCTGCCTGCCTTACCCAGGTGCTGGTGCAGCTGGCTGCCTGCCTGCCTTACCCAGGTGCTGGTGCAGCTGGCTGCCTGCCTGCCTTACCCAGGTGCTGGTGCAGCTGGCTGCCTGACTGCCTTACCCAGGTGCTGGTGCAGCTGGCTGCCTGCCTGCCTTACCCAGGTGCTGGTGCAGCTGGCTGCCTGCCTGCCTTACCCAGGTGCTGGTGCAGCTGGCTGCCTGCCTGCCTTACCCAGGTGCTGGTGCAGCTGGCTGCCTGCCTGCCTTACCCAGGTGCTGGTGCAGCTGGCTGCCTGACTGCCTTACCCAGGTGCTGGTGCAGCTGGCTGCCTGCCTGCCTTACCCAGGTGCTGGTGCAGCTGGCTGCCTGCCTGCCTTACCCAGGTGCTGGTGCAGCTGGCTGCCTGCCTGCCTTACCCAGGTGCTGGTGCAGCTGGCTGCCTGCCTGCCTTACCCAGGTGCTGGTGCAGCTGGCTGCCTGCCTGCCTCACCCAGGTACTGGTGCAGCTGACTCCCTGCATGCCTTACCCAGGTGCTGGTGCAGCTGACTCCCCGCCTGCCTTACCCAGGTGCTGGTGCAGCTGGCTGCCTGCCTGCCTTACCCAGGTGCTATTGCATCTGGCTACCCACCTGCCTTACCCAGGTGCTATTGCATCTGGCTACCCACCTGCTTTACCCAGGTACTGGTGGAGCTGGTTGCCTGCCTGCTTTACTCAGGTGCTGGTACCGCTGGTTGCCTGCCTGCCTTGCACTGGTGCTGGTACACATGGCTGCCTGCCTGCCTTACCCAGGGCTTGTACAGTTGGTTGCCTGCCTGCTTTACTCATGTGCTGGTACAGCTGGTTGCCTGCCTGCCTTACACTGGTGCTGGTACAGCTGGTTCCATGCGTGCTTTACCCAGGTGCTGGTACAGCCGGTTGATTGCCTGTTCTACTCAGGTGCTGGTACAGCTAGCTGCCTGCCTTACACAGGTGCTGGTGCAGCTGGCTACGCGCCTGCTTTACCTAGGAGCTGGTGCAGCTGGCTGCCTGCCTGCCTTACCAGGTGCAGGTGCAGCTGGTTGCCTGTATGCCTTATTCAGGTGTTGGTACAGCTGGTTGCCTGCTTGCCTTGCTCAGGTGCTGGTACAGCTGGTTGCCCGACTGTTTTACCCAGGTGATGGTACAGCTGGCGGCCTGCCTGCCTTACCCAGCTGCTGGTGCAGCTTGTTGTCCACTTGTCTTACACAGGTGTTTGTGCAACTGGCTTCACACCTCCCTTACCCAGGTGCTGTCGCAGCTGACTGCCTGCTTAACTTACCAAGGTGCTCGAGCAGCTGGCTGCCTGCCTGCCTTACCCAGGAGATGGTGCAGCTGGCTGCCTCCCTGCTTTACCCAGGTGCTGGTGCAGCTGGTTGCCCATTTGCATTACCCAGGTGCTGGTGCAGCTGGCTTAACACCTGCCTTACCTAGGTGCTGGTGCACCCAGGTGCCCACCTGCCTTACTCAGGTGCTGGTGCATTTGGCTGCCTACTTGCCTTACATAGGTGCTGGTGCAGCTGGCCGCCTGTATGCCTTTCACGGGAGCAGGTGCAGCTGGCTGCTCACCTGCCTTACCCAGGTGGTGGCTGACTGCCCACCTACCTCAGCCGTGCAGCGCTCGCCTGAATTACCCAGGTGCTGGTGCAGCTAGCTGCCCGTCTCCCTTACCTAGGTGCTGGTGAGGATTGCTGCCTGCCTGCCTTGCCCAGATGCTGTTGCAGCTGGCTGCATGCCTGCCTTACCCAGGTCATTGTGCAGCTGGCTGCCCATCTGCCTTACCGAGGTGCTGGTGCAGCTAGCTGCCAACCTGCGTTTCCCAGGTGCTGATGCAGCTGCCTCTCTCCCTGCCTTTCCAAGGTGTTGCTGCAGCTGGCTGCCCGTCTGCCTTTCCGAGGTGCTGGTGAAGCTGCATGCCTGCCTTCCTTACCCAGGTGCTGGTGCTGCTGGCTGACTTCCTGGCTTGCCCAGATGCTGGTGCAGAGGGCTGCCCGCCTGCTTTACCAAGGTTCTGGTGCAGCTCGTTGCACACTTTCCTTACCCAGGTGCTATTGCAGCTGGCCTCAAACCTGAATTACCTAGGCGATGGAGCAACTGGCTGCCCTCCTGTCTAATTCAGGTGCTGGTGCAGCTGGCTGCCTGCTTGCCTTACCCATGTGCTGGTGCAGCTGGTTGCCTTATTGCTTTACATAGGTGCTCGAGCAGCTGGCACACTGACTGCCTTAACAAGGTGCTGGTGCAGCTGGCTGCCTGCCTGCCTTACCCTGGTGCGGGTGATGCGGGCGGCCTGCTTGCCGTACCATGTGCCGGTGCAGTTTGCTGCCAGCCTTCCTTACCTAGGTACTGGTGCAGCTTGTTGCCCGCCTGCTTACCACAGGTGCTAGTGAAGCTAGCTGCCCACCTGCCTGACACTGATGCCGGTGCAGCTAGCTGCCTGCCTTCCTTAAACAGGTGCTGCTGCAGCTGGCTGTATGCCTGCCTTGCCCAGGAGATTGTGCAGCTGTCTGTCCGCCTACCATACCCAGGTGTTGAGTAAGCAAGTTGCCCACCTGCCGGTGGGCAGGTGGCTGCCTTCCTTAAATACCAAGTTGCTGGTGCAGCTCTTTGCCCGCCTGCCTTACCCAGGTGCTGGTGCATCTGGCTGCCTGTCTGCCTGTCTGCCTGCCTTACCCAGGTGCTGGTGCATCTTGCTGCCCGTATGTCTTAACAAGGTGCTATTGCCGCTGGCTGCCTGCCTGCCTTACCCAGGTGCTGGTGCAACTGGTTCTCTCCCTGCCTAACCCAGGTGCTTGTGCAGCTGGCTGCCCACCTGCCTTACCCATTTGCTGGTGCAGCTGCCTGTTCACCTGCCTTTACCAGGTGCTGGTGCAGCTGGCTGCCTCCTTGCCTTACTCAGGTGCTGGTGCAGCTGCCTGCCCACCTGCCTTATCCAGGTGCTGGTGCAGCTGACTGCCTGCATGCCTTACCTGGGTGCTGATGCAACTCGCTCCCTCCCTACCTTACCTAGGTGCTTGTGCAGATGGCTGCCCGCCTGCCTTTCCCAGGTGGTGGTGCAGCTGTTTGCCCACCTGCCTTACGCAGGTGCTGGTGCAGCTGGCTTCACACCTGTCTTACCCAGACGCTGGTGCAGCTGGCTGACCACTTGCCTTACTCAGGTGCTGGTGCAGCTGGCTTCCCATCTGCCTCACCCAGGAGCTGCTGCAGCTAGCTGCCCGCCTACCTTTCCCAGATACTGGTGTAACTAACTTCGGGCCTGCCTTTCTCAGAGGCTGGTGCTACTGGCTGCGTGTCTGCTTTACCCATGCGCGGGTGCAGCTGGCTGCCCGTCTGCCGTACTTAGGTGCTGGTGAAGCTGGCTACCAATCTGCCTTACTCAGGAGGTGGTGGAGCTGGCTGCTCTCCTGCCTTATCCATGTGCTGGTGCAGCTGGCTGCCTCCTTGTCTTTCGAAGGTGCTGGTGCAGCTGGCTGCCTGCTTGCCGCACCCAGGTGTCGGTGCAACTAGCTGCCCACCTGCCTTACGAAGGAGCAGGTGCATGTAGCTGCCTGCCTTCCTTTCTCGGTTTTGGTGCAGCTGGCTGCCCGCCTGCCTTACCCATGTACTGATGCAGCTGGCTGCCTGCCTGCCTTATCAAAGTGCTGGTGCGGCTGGTTGCCCACCTGCCATACTCAGGTGTTAGTGCAGCTGGCTGCCCACCTGCCTTACCCAGGTGTTGGCGCAGCTGGCTGCCTGCATGCGTTTCCTGGGTGCTGATGCAACTGGCTGCCTCCCTGCCTTACCCAGGTGCTGGTGCAGCTGTTTTCCCACCTGCATCACCCAGGTGCTTGTGCAGCTGGCTTCACACCTGCCTTACACGTTTGCTGGTGCAGCTGGCTGACCACTTGCCTTACCCAGGTGCTGGTTTAGCTGGCTGCCCGCCAGCCTTACCCATGAGCTGCTGCAGCTGGCTGCCTGCTTACCTTTCCCAGATGCTGTTGGAACAGCTTCCCGCCTGCCTTTCGAAGAGATTGGTGCTGCTAGCTGCTTGCCTGCCTTACTCAGGTGCTGGTGTAGCTGGCTGCGTGCCTGCCTTACTCAGGTGCTGGTGTAACTGGCTGCCCCTCTGCCGTACCTAGCTCCCGGTGAAGCTGGCTACCCATATGCCTTACCCAGGAGCTGTTGGAGCTGGGTGCCCTCCTGCCTTAAAAGGTGCTGGTGCAGCTGGCTGCCTCCTTGCCTTTCCCAGGTGCTGGTACAGCTGGCTGCCTGCCTGCCTTGCACAGGTGCAGGTGCAGCTGGCCTACCGCTTGCCTTGCCCAGATGTCGGTGCAACTAGCTGCCCACCTGCCTTACTTAGGTGACAGTAAAGCTAACTGCCTGCCTGCCTTAGTCATGTGCTGGTGTAGCTGGTTGCTCACTTTTCTTACCCAGGTGCTGGTGGTGCAGCTGGCTTCACACCTACCTTATCTAGGTGCTGGTGCAGCTGGTTGCCCTCCTTCTTTATCCAGGTGCTGGTGTAGCTGGCTTCCTGCTTGCCTTTCCCTTGTCCTGGTGCACTTGGCTGGCTGCTTGCCTTTACATAGGTGCTCGTGCAGCTGGCTGCTCCCCTGCCTTATCTAGGTGCTGGTGCAACTGGCTGCCTACCTGTCTTAACAACGTGCTGGTGCAGCTGGCTGCCTGCCTGCCTTACCCAGGTGCTGGTGCGGCTGGTTGCCCACCTGCCTTTCTCAGGTGTTAGTGCAGCTGGCTGGCAGCCTGCCTTACACAAGTGCTGGTGCAGCTTGCTGCACACCTGCCTTACCCATGTGCTGGTGCAGCTGCCTGTCCACTTGCCTTACCCAGGTGCTTATGCAACTGGCTGCCTCCCTACCTTACCCAGGTGCTGTTGGAGCTGGCTGCCTCCCTTCCTAGCCCAGGTGCAGGTGCGACTGGCTGCTTGCCTGTCTTATCCAAGTGCTGGTGCCGCTGGCTGCCTGCCTGCCTGCCTAACCAAGGTGGTTGTGCAGCTGGCTGCCCACCTGCCTTACCCATTTGCAGTTGCGGCTGCCTGCCCACCTGCCTTACCCATGTGCTTGTCCAGCTGACTGGCCACCTGCCTTAGTTGCTGGTCTAGATGGCTGTCACCTGCCTAACCCATGTGTTGGTGCAGCTGTTTGCCCATCTGCCTTACCCAAGAGGTGGTTCAGCTGGCTTCACACCTGCCTTACCCAGGTGTTGGTGCAGCAGGCTGACCATTTGCCTTACCCAGGTGCTGGTTCACCTGGTGCCCGTCTGCCTTACCCATGAGCTGGTGCAGCTGACTGCCCACCTAGGTTTCCCGGATGCTGGAGCAACTGCTTCCCGCCTGCCTTTCGGAGAGACTGGTGCTGCGGGCTGCCCGTCTGCCGTATCTAGGTGCTGGTGAAGCTGGCTACCCACATGCCTTACCCAGGAGCTGGTGGAGCTGGCTGCCCTTCTGCCTTACAAAGGTGCTAGTGCAGCTGGCTGCCTCCTG
Organism: Cherax quadricarinatus; assembly: GCF_038502225.1. NCBI lineage: Eukaryota > Metazoa > Arthropoda > Malacostraca > Decapoda > Parastacidae > Cherax > Cherax quadricarinatus. Next base: position 10,000,192 of record NC_091316.1, read on the forward strand.
GCGCAGCTTCTTTTCCCCCTTTTTTTTAACAAATTTTTTTTTGTTAAATACAGTTGGCCATCTATTTAAAAAATAACTACTGGAATTTTTGGGAAAAAATAACAGTATTTCCCCAATTGCGGGAGGAGTTCGGTTTAAAAGACTCAAATTGTTTTTTGGAAAAGGTGGAGGACCTGGGACATATAGGGGTCTGGGATCCAATGGGAGACATATTCACAAGATTTAATCACCCTTTTTCACTTTTCCGTCCTTTGGAATCCAGAAAGTTTTAATACAATTTATGGGATCTTGTACCCACCATGCATTACATTTTTATTGGCATTTATTACAATTAAATTTGAAAAATAAAGAGTTTTTGCAGAAAAATAGAGGAGGGTAATCACCCAATTCAGCATTTTGAACCTAATCTGCACCTAATTACTTTTTTTCCAAATACAGCCCAATTTTATTTGGGGAACCTTTTATAATTTTTTTTCCCTCATCAGTTTAATCTCATTTCCATGATTTCTTCCTGTACCCCTTTATCCAATATTCAAGAGGATGTGAAAACTTATACGAGTATTATCTTGTTTTGAAATTTAAAAAACCAACTTTAGTTAATTGATTGTTTGGGGAAAGAAGAATACCTATTTATATCAATGGCTAAAGGGAAAGGGCAAACTATTGGAGGGTGGGCCAGTAATTTCAACAGGAAACAATATAGCCTTTGTAAGGCCCAAATTTGTTTTTTTTACCCAAACCCGCCTTTTGGGCCTTTTAAAAACCCTGATACAGCATTTTTACAAAGAAAATCAGCTGGATTTTTTCCCCAAACCCGGTATATGATTAAATGTTAACATATGCTGCCCAAAATATTATACTTTTTTGCATCTGGGTTAATTTCAAAACTTTGTTTGGGACGTACACAATTTTTTTGTTTCCATTACGAATCCATTGTAAGGATACCTCATTATCAAAACCAAATTACAGTGTCCCAATATTTATTTTCCTGCAACTTTTTATAAATTAACCAATTTTACACCTACATAAATGGCTGTTTAATTCCAGCTGAGAAGGGGCTGTTTTAAATTGGGGACCTTTTTGCCTTTTGACATAACAAGAGAAATTAAAACTATTACAAAGGTAAGCAATTGCTCCATAGGCCCAAATTTTTTAAGCATCCAAAAATGTAGAATTTTATTTATTTTTTCCCCTCCGGGAAAAATTTGGCTAAACACCAATTAATTTATCCCACCTGTTTAAAGAATTCCCCAGGTAGAATTTGGGTCCGCCCTTTTTTTTTTTTTTAAATTTTTTTTTTTTTTTAAAAAACCCCCCAAAAACCCCCTGAATTTTTTCCAAATTTTAAAAAAATTTTTTTTTTTAAAATTTTAAAAACCCCCGGGTTTTTAAAAATTTGGGAAAAAAAAATTTTTAAAAGGGGGGGAAAAAAAAAAAAACCCCCCCTTTTAAAGGAAAAAAAAAAAATTTTTTTTTTTAAAAAAAGGTTTTTTTAAAAAAAAAAATTTTTTCAAAAAAAAAAAAAGGGGGGCCCTTTTAAAAAAATTAAATTTTTTTTTCCCAAACTATTTTTTTTCCTTGTTTTTTAAAAAATTTTTAAAAACCCCCTTTTCCTTTTTTTAAAACCCTTTAAAATTTTTTCCCCCTTTTTGGCCCCCAAATTTTTCATAAAAATTTTTTTTAAAAAGTTTTTAAAAAAAAAACCTTTTTTTTTAAAAAAGGTTTTTTTTAAAAAAATTTTGGGGGAAAAAAAAGGAAAAAAAAATTTTTAAAAAAAAAACCTTTTTTTTGGGGTTCAAAAAAAAAACCCCCCGGGAGGGGTTTGGGGGTTTAAAAATTTTTCTTTTCCCAAAAAAACCTTTTTGGGGGTTTTTAAAAAAAATTTAAAAACCCCCCCTTTTTTCCTTTTTTTAAAAAAAACCCTTTAAAAAAATAAAAAAAAGGGGGTTTTAAAAAAAAAAACCCCCCTCTCAAAATTTTTAAAAAAAATTTTTTAAAAAAAAAAAAACCCCCTCATTTGGGGGAAAAACCCCTTTTTTTTCCCCAAAAACCCC
>NC_091316.1:10007245-10042245 GCF_038502225.1 Cherax quadricarinatus
CCCCAAAAAAAATTTTGGGTTTTTTTTTTTAATATTTTTAAAACCCCCGGTTCCGGGGAAAAAAAGGGGTTTTTTTTTCCCCCCCTTTTTTTGGCCTTTTTTGGGAAAAAGGGGTTTTTTAGGGTTTTTAAATTCCCCCGGGGGTTTTTTTTTGCCCCCTTTTTCCCAAAGGGGCCTGGGGAAAAATTTTTTAAATTGGGGGGCCCCCTTTTTTTTGGGGGGGGTTTTTTCCCCCCCCAAAAAAACTCCAAACCCAACCCCTTTAAAAAAATTTTAACCTTGGCCTTAACCCAAAAGGGGAAAAAAGGGGAAAATTTTCCCCCCCCTTTTTTCCCAAACCCCCCAAAAAAAAAATTTTTTTCCCAAAAAAAACCCCTTTTTTTTTCCCCCGGAAAAAAAAAAAAAAATTTTTTGGGGGGTTTTTTGGAAAATTTTTTGGGAAAAACAAAAAAAAAAAATTTAAATAAACCCTTTAACCCCCCCCAAAATTTTTAAAAAAAAAATTTCCCCAAAAAAATTTTGGGATTTGGGTTTTTTTTCCCCCCCCTTTTAAAAATTTTTAAAAATTTTTTTCCCCTTTTTTAAAAACCCCCGCCCCCAAAAAAAGGGAAAAAAACCCCCCCCCAAAAAATTTTAATTTCAAATTCAAAAAAAAAAAAACCCCCCCCTTTTTTAAAATTTTAAAAACCTTTTTTTTGGGGGTTTTTTTTTTTCTTTCCCCCCGGGGAAACCTAAAAAATCAAAAATTTAAATTTCCCAAAAACCCTTTTTCCCGGGGGGCCTAAAAAAAACTTTTCTTTTTAAAAAAAAGGGGGGAAAAAAGGGGGAAAAATTTTTTTGGGTTCCCCCATTAAAAAATTTCCCCCCTTTTCCCAAAAAAAAAAATTTTTAAAAATTTAAACCCCAAAAATTTTTAAAGGCCCTTTTTTGCCCCCCAAAAAAAGGCTTTTAAAAGTTTTTTTTTTTTAAAAACCCCGGGGTTAAAGCTTAAAAAAAAACCCCTTTTTAAAATTTTTTTGGGGGGGGGCCCAAAATTTTCCCAAAAAAACCCCGGGAAAAAAATTTTCCCCCCCAAAAAAGGGGGCCCCCAAAATTTTTTTAAAAAAGGGTTCCCCTTTTAAAAAATTTTAACAAAAAAATTTTAAAAGGGGGGAAAAAAAATTTTTTTTTAAAAAAAAATTTTTGGGGGGAAAAAAAAACCCACCCCTTTTTAAAAAACCCTTTTTTCCCCTTAAAAAACCAAAAAAAAAAGCAAAATTTTTAAAAAAAAAAATTTTTTTAAAAAAATTTTTTGGAAAAAAAAAAAAAAGCAACGGAAAAAAAAAAAAAGGGGGCCCCCCTTTTTAAAAACCCAAAAGGGGGGGGGAAAAAAAAAAAACCCTTTTTTTTTTTTTTGGGGCCCCCCCCTTTTTCCTTTTTTTTTTAAAAGTTTTTTTAAACAAATTTTAAAAATTTTTTAAAAAGTTTTTTTTTTTTAAAAAAGGGTTTTTTTTTTTTTTCCCCCCCCCCCCCAAAAAGGGGGTTTGGGGGGGGGGGGGTTTTCCAATTTTTTTGGGGGGTTGGGGGGCCCCCTTCCCCGGGCCCTCCCCTTTTTTTTCCCCCCCCCCCCCCCCCCTTTTTTTTTGGGTTTCCGGGTTTTTTTTTTCCCCCCGGGGAAAAACCCCGGGGGGGGGGAAAAAAATTTTCCAAAAAAAGGGGAGGACCCCCTTTTTTTCCCCAAAAGGTTTTTTTTAAAAGGGAAAAAATTTCCCCAAATTTTTTTTTTTTTTTCCCCCCCCCAATTTTTTTTTTTAAAAAAAAAATTTTTTTTAAAAATTTTTTTAAAAAAAAAGGGGGGGAAAAAAAAAAAGGGGAAAAAAAAAAAAAAGGGGGGGGGAAAAGGGGGGGGAAAAAAAAAAAAAAAAGGGGGAAAAAAGGGGGGGAAAAAAAAGGGGAAAAAAAAGGGGGGGGGGGAAAAAAAAAAAAAACCCCGGGGAAAAAAAATTTGGAAAAAAAAAAGGGGGCCAAAAAAGGGGTTTTTAAAACCCCCTTTTTAAATTTAAAGGAAAAAAACCACTTGTTTTTTTTTAAATTTTTCCTTTAAAAAAATTTGGGGCCTTTTTTTAAAGAAAAAGAAAAACAAAAATTTAAAAAGGGGTTTTTTGGGTTTTTTTTTTCCCAAATTTAAAAAGGTTTTTTTTAAAAATTTTTTAAAAAAATTTTTTTTTTTTTTAATCCTTTTTTTGGGCCCGTTTTCAAATTAAAAAACCCCAAAAAAGGGGGAATGAAAAAAAGGGGGGGGTTTTAATATTAAAAAAAAGGAAAAAATTTTAAATTTTTTTAAAAAAAATTTTAAAAATTTTTGGGAAAAAAAAAAAAAAAAATTAAATTTTTTTTTTTAAAGGGGGGGGGGGAAAAGTAAAATTTAAAAAAAGGGGGGGGGGAAAAAAAAAAAGGGGGGGGGGGTTTTTTTAAAAAAATTTTTTTTTAAAAGGGGGTTTTTTAAAAATTTTTTTTGAAAAAGGAAAAATTTGGGACTTAAATTTTGGTTTGGTTTCCTTTTTTTTTTTTTTTAAAAAATTTAAAATTTTTGGGGGAAATTTTTTCAAAAAAAAAAAAATTTTTTTTTGGGGTTTAACCCCGGGGGGGGTTTTTTTTTTTTTTTTTTAAAAAAAAAAAATTGGCCCCCCCGGGGGGGGTTTTTCCGGTTCCGGGGAATTTAAGGGGAAAGAAAAATTTTTTTTCCAAAAAAAATTCCCCAACAAAAAAAAAATTTTTTCCCGAAAATTTTTAAAAAAAAAGGGGTTGGGGCCCAATTTTCCCAAAGGGGGTTGGGGGGGGTTTTTTAAAAAAAACCCCCCCTTTTTAAACCCCCTTTTTTATTTTTTTTTTTAAAACCCCGGGGGGGCCCCCCCAAAAAAAAAATTTTTAAATTTGGGTTTTGGGTTTTAAAACCGGCCCCCCAAAAAAAAGGTTTGAAAAAGGGGGGGGGTTTTTCCCCCCTTTTCAAAAAAAATTTTTTAAAAAAAAAAGGGGGGGGGGAAAAAAATTTTTTTGGGGGAAAAAAACCCCAAAATTAAAAAAAAAAAGGCCCCCCAAAACCCTTTTTAAAAAAAAATTTTTTCCCCGGGTTTTTTAAAAAAATTTTTTTAAAAAAAAAAAAAAAATTTGGGGTTTTTTGAAAAAAAAAAAAATTTTTTTTCACCTTTTAAAATTTAAAAAAAATTTTTTCCTTTTAAAAAGGGTTTTAAATAACAAGCATTTTTTTTCCTTTTTTTTTTTATTTCCAATTCCCCCTCCCCCCAAAATTTAAAATTAAAAAATTTTAATTTTTTTTAGTTTTTTTTTTAAAAAAAAAAAAAAAATTTTTTTTTAAAAAAAAAATTTTTTTTAAAAAGGGGTTTTTTTAAAAAAATTTTTAAAAAAAAGGGGCCCAATTTTTTTTTAAATTTTTAAAAAGGGTTTTTTGGGGAAAATTTTTTTTTAAAAAAAAATTTTTAAAAAAAAATTTCCCCAAAAAGGGGGGGGTTTTTTAAAAAAAAAAATTTTTTTTTTAAAAAAAAAAAAAACCCCCCAAAAAAAAAAAAACCCCAAAAAAAAAAAAAAGGTTTGGAAAAAAAATTTTTAAAAAAAAAGGGGGGGGGGTTTTTTCCCCCCCCGGGGGGTTTTTTCCAGGGTTTGGCCCCCCAAAAAGCCCCCCCAAAGGGGGGCCAAAAGGGGGCCCCCCCCGGGGGGGGGAAAAAGGGGGGTTTTTTTTTAAAAAAAAAAAAGGGGGGAAAAAAAAACCCCAAAAAAGGGAAAAAAAAAAAATTTGGGAAAAAGGAAATTTTGGGGGGGGGAAAAAAAGGGGGGGTTAAAAAAACCCAAAACCCAAAAGGGGAAAAAAAAAACCCCCGGGGGGGAAAAAAAAAAAAAAAAAAGGGGGGGGGAAAAAATTTTCGGGAAAAAAAAATTTTAAAAGGGCTGGGGGGGGGGAAACGGCAAAAAAAAAAAAAAAGGAAAAAGGGAATTTGGGGGAAAAGGAAAAAAATTTTTAATTTAAAAAAAAAAGGGGAAAGGGAAATTTTAAAGGGGGGGAAAAAAAAAAAAATTTTTTAAAAAAAAAAAAATTTTTGGGGTTTTGGGGAAAGAAAAATTTTTGGGGGGGTTTTTTTTTGGGGGTGGGTTTTTTTGGGGGGGGGGTTTTTTTTTTGGGGGAAAATTTTTCCCGGGGGAAAAAAAAAAAAACCCCGGGGGGGGGGAAAAATTTTTTGGGTTCAAATTTTTTTTTTTAAAAACCCAACCCGGGGGAAAAGGTTTTTTTTACAAAAAAAAAAGGGGGGAAGGCCGGGGTTTTTTCCCCAAAAAAAAAAAAGGGGGGAAAATTTTTTGGGGGTTAAAATTTTAATTAAAAGGGGGGGTTTTTAAAAACCCCCCCCAAAAAATTTTTGGGGAAAAAATTTTTTTTTTAAAAAATTAAAAAAAACCCCTTTGGGTTAAAAAAAAGGGAATTTAAAATTCCGGGGTTTTTTTTTTTTTTTAAAAAAGGGTTTTTTTGGAAAAAAGGGGAAAAAGGGCCCCCAAAAAATTTAACCCCTTTTTGGGGGGTTTTTTTTTAAAATTTGTTTTTTTTTTCCCGGAAAAATTTTAAAGGTTTTGGGGTTTTAAATTTTTTGGCCCTTTTTTCCCCCGGGTTTTCCGGGCCGGGTTTTCCCCGGAACCCCCCCCAAAAACCCCTTTAAAAAAAGGGGTTAAAAAAAAAATTTTTTAAAATTTTTTTTTTTTTTTTTCCCTTTTTCCCCCCGGGGAAAAAAACCAAAAGAAAAAAATTTGGAAAAAACCCAAAAAATTGGGGGTTTCCAAAAGGGCCAAAAAAAAAATTTTTTTTCCCCCCCCTTTTTTTTTTAAAAAAATTTGGGTTTAAATTGTTTTTTAAAAAAAAAAATTAAACCCCGGGAAAAAAAAAAAAAATTTTTTTTTTTTGGGGTTTAAAAAAAAAAAAAAATTTTTAAAAAAAAAAAAAGAAACCAAAAAAGGGTTTTGGGGGTTTTTTCCAATTTAAAAATTTTTTTCCCCCCAAAGGGGCCCTTTTTTTTACCCCGGGGGGGGAAAAAAAAAAAAAAAGGGGGGGAATTAGGAAAAAAAAATTTTTTTTTTTGGGGGAAAAGGGGGGAATTTTTTTCCAAAAAAAAGGGGGTTGGGGGTTTTTTGGGGAAAAAAAAAAATTAAAAAGTTAAAAAGGAAAAACCCCCCAAAAAAGGGAAAAAAAAAAATTTTTTAAAAAAAATTTTTTTAAAATAAGGGGTTAAATTTTTTCCCCCCCCGGGGGAAAACCGGGGTTTTTTTAAAAATGGGGGTTTTTTTAAAAAAAATTTTTTTAAAAATTAAAATTAGTTTTTTTTGGCCCCCTTTTTTTTTTGGGGGGTTTTTTTTGGGGGTTTGGGCCCTTTTTTTTTCCCCTTTTTGGGGTTTTTCCCTTTTTTTTTTAAAAAAATAAAGGTTAAAAAAAAAAATTTTTTTTTGGGGGTTTTTTTAAAATTTTTTTTAATTTAAATTTTAAAAAAAATTTTGGGGGGGGGCCCCCCTTTAAAAAAATTTTTTCCCCAAAAGGGTTTTTTTTTTTTTAATTTTAAAACCCCCAAACCCAAAAAAAATTTTTTTTTTTTTTTTAAAAATTTGGGGAAAAAAAAAAAAAAAGGGTTGGGGGGTTTTAAAAAAAAACCTTTTCCGGGGGCCCCCAAAAAAAATAAGGGTTTTTTTTTTTCCCAAAAAAAAATTTCCCGGTTTTAAAGGTTTAAAAAACCCCCGGGGGGGGGGCCCCCTTTTTTTTAAAAAAAATTTTAAAAAAAATTAAGGGGGTTTTTTTTTTGGGCCCCCTTTTTTTGGGATTTTTGGGGGCGGGGCCCCCCCCCCTTTTTTTTTCCCCAAAGTTTAAAAATTTTTAAAAGGGGTTTTTTTAGGGGTTGGAAGGGTTTTTGGGGGGGGGGGAAAAAATTTTTGGGGGGTTTTTTTTTGGGGGAAAAAAAAAAAAAAGGGGCCCCCCGGGGGAAAAAAGGGGAAAAAAAAAAGGGGGAAGGAAAGGTTTCCCCGGGGTTTTTTTAAATTTTAAAAAAAAAAAAAAAGGGGCCCCCAAAAAATTTTAAACTTTTAAAAAATTTTAAAAAAAAATCCCCGGGTTTTAAAAAGAATTTTGGAAATTTTTGGCATTTTTTCCCGGGGGGGGGAAAAAAAAAAAAAAAACCCCCCCAAAAGGGAAAAAAAGGAGAAAGTGCAGAGGTTTGCAAAACCCCCAGTCTAGGAGCAAAGGGGGCCCGGGGGGTTTGGGGGCCCCCAAAAAAAGGGGGGGGAAAAAAAGGAAAAAATTAAAAAAAAAAAAAAAATTTTTTAAAAAGGGAAAAAAAAAAATTTGGAAAAAAAAGGGAAAAAAAAAAAAAAAGGGGGGGAAAAAAGGGAAAAAAAGAAAAAAAATTTAAAAATTTTGGGGGGGGGAAAAAGGGGGCCTTGGGGGGGGCCCGGGGAAAAAAAAAAAACCCTGGCCCCCCCCCCCCCAAAAAAACCAAACAAAAAAAAATTGAAACCCCTTTTCCTTTTTTTTTTTTTAAAAAAACCCAAATTTTTTAAAGAAAAAAAAAAAAAAAAATTTTTTTTTCCAATTTAAAAAAAAAACCTTTATTTTTTTTTTAAAAAAAATTAATTAAAAATTTTAAAATTTTTTTAAACCCAAACAAAAAAAAGGGGGGATTCCTTTTTTGGGGGGGGCCCCCCCCCCTTTGGGGGGGAAAAAAAAAACCCAAAAAATTAAAAAAAAAATTTTAAAAACCCCCCGGGGGGGGGAAAAACCCCCCCCCCCCCCCTTTTTTAAAGGGGGGGGGTTGTTTCCCCAATTTTTTCCTTTCCCCTTTCCTTCACCCCCCCGGGGGGAAAAATTGGGGGAAAAGGGGGGCCCCCTTTGGGGAAAAATTGGGCCCCCTCAAAAAAGGGACTTTTTTGCCCCCCCTTTTTTTCCGGCGTTAAAATCCGAACGAAATCTTATCTTTTCAAAAATTAGATTTTTTTTTATTTTCCTTTAAAATCTAGTTTTCTTTTGGGTACCGTTCCTTACTATAAGAAAAAACCCCTGTTGTAATTTTTTTTAAAAATATTTTTTTTATTTATTTATTTAGAAAAATTTTACATACAACAAAAGGTTCCAAAAAACAGGTAAGAGAGCATGCCAAAGCCACTTAAACCCGCAATTTCGGGCTGGCTTAAAAATTTAAATTAAGATTAATCAACAATGATGAAATCATGATAAGACAATTTTAAACAGATAACTATAGCCACCCAAAAGAGTATTACAAAGACAACAAGGGTTTCATGGATTTGCCCCTTCCCCTCAAGGAAGGGTTCCTGATTTGGTGAGGGGCCTGATTTAGGAATTGGATTTGCCCAGTTCCCAAAATTGCCCGAAGCCCCCACACCCCCCGGGGTGATAATCCTCCGGGTTTTGGCCTTCCCCCATTATAAAATAATAATAATAATTCTGTTCATTCAGTAGAAGGGGCCCTGTTAGGTAGTGTATTTAAAAAAAAAACAAAGTTTGATTTCCTAGGTTTAAAAAATTTTTGTGATATAATTGTGAGTAACATTTTTGGGTATACAATTTATAAGGTTCAGTTATTCAGCATTTATTTGGTTTTGAGTGAGTAAGGGAAATTTAGAAGAGACTTGAATTTATAAACAGGTAGTGTTTCTTTTTATTTACAGGTAATGAATCTAGATTTTAGGGGCCCTTTTTGTGCATTTTAGTTTTTTCAATGTGAGATGGACACGAGGAACATCAAAGAGGGATCTGTGCCTTGTGTTTTTGGCCATGTGTTCTTTGGGGGTTGGCAAGGAGATGTTTGAGGGGGGGTTTTATCAGATTTAAATGTTCTATGTATGGAAAGGGGAATAAAACTATGGATGGGATGGTGAGAGGTTGAGGTTTTTAATATTGGGAGGGTTCCGGGAGTGAGAATTCTTTTTCATTCAACTGCGCCTTTGTTGGGGTTGTTCTGAGAGGGTTTAAATTTTTGGGTTTAGCCCATACAAATTCCATAGGTGAGATAGGGAAAAATTTAGAGTGATAAAAGGAGGGGTGGGCTGTGGAACATAGACCTATTTTTCGATAGTATGCCACAGCCCGGGAAATTTTTTCGAAATTTGTTTTATATGTGGTAAAATTTGGGGTCATTATTTTTTGGGGGGATTTTTTAAGAATTTTCCCCCTGTTATTTTTTTGTAGAAAGGGGTCCGTTTATTTTGTTAAGAGGAAATTAGCTCTGTTACCAAAATGAATGAAGTAGGTTTTGTCAATGTTTAGGGAAGTTTGTTAGTCCCCCATCCAGGTAGATATTTTCAATTCGGTGTTTTGGGATTGGCTAGGGGACTGGGGTCGGGTGAGAGAAGACGTATTTTGGGCATCTGCAAAAGGGGGGTTTTATAATTAGAAGCATTTGGAGGTCATTTTATGTATAGGAGAGAAAAAAGAGGGGGCCCAAAGGGCACTTCCTGTGGGACACCAACTGTAATTGGTTCAAGGGAAAAGCTTTCCCCATTTTGGGACACATATTTTCTTTGCTGGGGGTAAGACTTGAGGTAGTTGGGGGGGAGTGCCCTAATACCTTTGTGTGACAATTTTACGGAGCAAGTCCCCCTGGGAAACAAAAAGTTTTTGTAAGTCAATGAAGACCCCTTTTTTTTTTTAATTTTTTTTTTATTGCAGTGTATAATGCTCTTGTATAATAGCATCATTAGTATTTTTTTTAGGCCTGAACTAAATTTCAGGGGTTTTGGAAAATTTTTTGGGAGATGAGGAGGGGGTAGATTGTTTTTAATTAATTTTTAAGATTTTTTAGAGAGGGGGGAAATTGGGTATTGGCCCCCAGTTATTCAACTTTTGGTCTCCTCCTTTTTTGGATCGGGGGGCCCCTTTTTTATTTTGAGAACTGTAGGAAGGTGGGGGGATTTATTTATTTTTAAAAAGTGTTGCAATGATTGGTGATAGTACTTTGACCTTTTTTTTTATATAAAGGGGGGTAAGGATTTAAATCTTTCCCGCCTTGTTTTTTTGGGGCGTTGGGTAATAAGGAGACTTCGTATTGGGGTTTGTCGGGGCTAGGAACAGTGTTTCCGGGGAGTTACAGGGGAGGTAGTTTTTGGTGGGGTATCTGGGTTTTGGGGTTTTAAAATTAAGGTTTTTACCTATAGTGGAGAAAAGAAAATTTAGTCTGGGTTTTCTTCCTGTTTGGGGGGAGTTTGGGGGTTTATCTGATTTTGCTTTAAATTTTTTTTCGCCATGTCGGGAAACTTTTTTTTCCCCCAATTTTATAGGGGCTTCCAGGTCTTTTTATATCAATTTTAAAGTTGGGAAACTTTCTTTATAATCCCAAATTTTTTTTTTCCCTTTTTATCGGCTGGTTAGGGGTTGAATAACCCTTTTTTTGGTCTCGGTTTGTGACCCCTTCCACCGTTTTTTAACGGGTTTTTTTTAAAGGATTTGAGAATGCTGGGTTAAAAAAATAATGTTAGCCCTTTAAATGTCATCTGTTTAGTTTTTTTTGGCAGTGCTTGTTATGGTATTTTCCTTTGAAAATTATTAAAACATTGCCCAAAATCTGTATAGATTTGTTTAGTGTGCCAAAAAAATGTTTGTTACCCGTTGTGAAGTTATTAATGGCTCCCATTGTGAAGTCTGAAGGTGACTTTAGTAAAATGTCTTGGGGATTTTTTCCAAGAGTTGTTAAGAGGAAAGTAGGGGAGTGGTCTGTGGTATTATCTGTAATTTTGTCTGATTTTAAAGGGATATGGTGTTGGTCCAGACAAATAGGGAAACACTAGTCTTTTGTAACCTTGTAGGTTTTTAATGTTGGTAAAACAACATGCAAAACTCATTGTGTTTGGAATTCAGTAAAGGGGTGGGGCCCCGGTCTTGCAGGAGATTTATACCGAAGTCACCTGAGAGTAGTAATGATCTTTTTTTCATGCGTGAAACGTTTTCATAAATTCCAGGTTTTGACCAATTTGGGAAAGTTTTATTGTGGAATTTTGTGATGTTTTTCACTGTGAGAGGTTTTTTGGTATTTGGGTTTAATTTTAGCTATTATATATTCCCCCTGTTCATCCCTTTTTGCAAGTATTAGTGAATTTTTAGTTTCTGAGTAGTTATAGCAGTGCCCCCCCCTTGTTGGTCTGGCTTTACAGCGTGGAAGTAAAACCAGGGAATGGCATGGGCATCTGGGATCAGGCTTTTGCCAGGTTTCAGTTAGGTAATGATTGGGGAAAATTGGGATGCAAGGAATTTAGTAATGCTAAAGGGCATCATAATGCTTTGCCAAAGATCCGAATTGAGTTAAAAAATATTATGTTGTTGTTCCCTGAGAAGGGTTTTTATTGTTCTGCTTTTAGAATTACAGTAATTTTTTGGGGAAACATTTAAGTCATTAAAAAGAGGTTGGTATCAGGATCAATGTTTTTAATCAAAGATTTTTAGTGAATTCTTTTTTAAAAAATTTAAAAAAAATTTTTAAATAAAAAAAAAATAAACCCGAATTATTTAACAAATGAAAAAATGAGTAAGGTAGTTTTTTAAAACTAAAAAAAAAGGGACAAATAAAAAGGGGCAAAATAATTTGTAGAAAAAAAAGTGATGATCAAATAATGGGGTTGGGAATATGATATAGGTAGTATTTTAAAAGGAATTCTTTAAAATTAGAATTATAATATAAAAAAAATATAAAAGGGCTAATGTGTTGTGGTGAACAAAAAGGGTAATCAAAAAAAGAGCTTGGGGGTTTAAAGGAAAATAGGGGGAACTTTTTAATTTAAACTGGGAGAATAGAACCCTTTATTATTTTTAAAAATTGTGAATATAAGGGGCTGGGGAATTATATAAAAATAAAATAAAGGAAAAAAAAAATATATATAAGGGGCTACAATTAAAATGGTAAACAAGTTAAATGGACAGATAGTCATATGAAATAATATTTTTTGAGAAGATCTGATTTGTAATATTAAATAAGTTTGGAGTTTATTGACAAAAAAAAAAAAAAAAAATGAGGGGAGTTGGAAAAAAAAAAAAGATACTTTGGGAATTTGGAAAAAAATAATTGGGAAAATACACTAATTTAAAAAAAAAAAAAAAGTGACTAAAAAAAAAGTATGGTAAAAAAAATTAAAATGGACAGGTAAAACAATGAATAATACACTTGGAGTAAGATTTGACTTTGGGAACATAAAATTATGAGCAATTAATAGCAGTAAGAAAGAAGTAAAAAAATATTGGAGGTAGTTACTTTTGCTTGTGATGAAAAAAATAAAAATAATAATGCAAAATATAAAGTAAGGACACTATATGCACCACACGTTTATATGGATTAAGGGGACTTATCTAATCTGTTACAGAAAACAGCTTTTCTAAGGAAGGAGAAAACGTGTTCGTTTGAGATAGTATATTGTTGTCCTGTTGATGTTTTCCTTTTCTAGTATTTTCCCCATCTCGCGTGAAACACTGATGTATTTTTTTGGGGTTTTTTTGTTTAAAGGGTTTTCTTTTTTTTAGCTCGAACAAGGTAAAAACCCCGGTTTTAAGCTTCCCCTTTTTTTAAAAACCAAATCATTTTTTTTCATCCATTTTTCAAAAAATTGGCCCCCCCTTTAAAATTAGGTCCTTTCTTTATTTATAATAAGTTACCAATTCTGGGCCCCTTTTTTCCTGGGGTTTTCCCCTAAAAAAAACCGTTTTTCTTTGAATTTTTTCCCTTGTTTTGGCGAATTGAAAATTTTTTCTTCCCTTTTTTTATTTCCCGCCCATTTTCCCTTTCATACCCCTTTTTAGTCCTTGGGAATTGTGGCCCCGTTTATTATAAATTTTTGCACAGGGGCAACTTTTTTCCCCCTTTAATTTTGGGGAAAAAATAATCCCCTTTTTAAGGGGCAAAAGTGCAGTTCTTAAAAAAGGGCCTTGATTTTTCCAACCTTAATTTTTTTATTATTTTTTCGGTTGAACCTGGCTATTTGCTTTTTCCCTTTCAGGTTTTTTCGTTGTAACCGAATTAAAACTTTTCGCTGTTTTGGGTCTTTTTTTAGGGTTTTATCTTTGGATTTCCGTCCCATTTGAACTTTTGATTTGTTTTTAAAGCAACGAATCCCGGAAAACTGTCAAAAATCTTCCCCGGTTAAATTTTGCCGGTGAATTTGAAGGATGGGTTGGAAAGGAGGCCCCAGCCCATTTTGTTGTTTTGTTTGTTTCCCGGGAGGGGTGAGGGGGTTTGAATTTTATACCCAAAATGGCCGTCCCTGCCCCCCGGAAAAATTTTCCCATTTCCTTAAAATTTAAATTTTTTAAAATTTCCCGATGTTGTTTCCCCTTCTGGCCAAAATCCTTTCATATTATTACCTGAACCCCCAAACCTTGTGGTTTAAAGCAAGGAGGGAAGGCCCCTTTTTTCCTCGGGGTTGGGTTAAATTTTTCCCAATGGCAGAATTTTCTTGGGAATTTTTGTTCCTAAATTTTCCCCCCCATACAAAATTATTTTTAGTTTAAAATATTTATGGTTTTTAAAATTTTAGGTTTTAAAAATTTCCTTTTTCCCCTTTACACCCCCATTTATAAATTTAAAATTAACCCAAAGGGTTAATTTTTCTTCCAAACCCTTTTTAACGTTTAGGGGGGGTTTTGGTTTTTTTACTATTTTTAAACCCGGGGTTTTAACCCCACAAACAAATTTAAACCGTTCTCCGTTCCTTTCATAAATAGGGGTAGGGGTTCCCCCGGAAAAAATTAAAAAAGTGTTAAAAATTCCTCTAAAAATTTTAAACCCCAAAACGGGAACTTTTGGAAATGTTTACGGAGGATTTGGGTTTAAAACCTTTGGGGGTTTTTAAACCCTTTGGGAATTTTAAAAAAATTTTTTTTGTTTTTAAATTTTTTTTCTGAAAATTTGGTTTTTCAAAAGCCCCCCTTTAATTTTTAAATTTCCTTTTTTTTCAAAGAATTTTTAAAAGGTTATCCCTTTTGGATATTTTTGGGACAACCTTTTTTAAAATAATTTACTGGAGTAAATATGTTAAAAAAAAATTCGGTATACCCCCAAATACCCTTTTCTGGATTATTTATACCAAAAAATTTTAGGAAAAGAAACACCCAAAAAAGTCAGGGGCGGGACTTATTTCCATTTGGGGAATTTCCTTTTTTAAAACCCTTTTTTTTTACCCCTTTTGGGTATTATTAACCCTTAAAAAATTTTTAATTGGGTTTAAGATAAAAGAAATTTAAATTTCCAAATTTCTTGCAAAAAAAGTTTTTTTAAAAAACTTTTTCTTTGAAATCATTGGACCTTTTAAAATTTCCCTTTTTGCTGGCTCTGTTATACTGGCTTTAAAGGGACAACTTTTCCATTTTAATTTCTCTAAAAATTTTTTTGAAGCCTGCCCCTCCCCGTATCAAAGTTGGCCCCCTTTCCCCTAAAATTGTTTTTTTTTTTTCCCAGGCCCGAAAAAAAAACAAAATTATTTGGGCCTTCAATTTTAAAAAACTTGGCTTAAAAAAAATTTAAAAAGGGTTTTAAATTTTTTCCCTTCCCCCCTTTCCGCTACCCGTTGTTGGTAATTTATCCTTTTTGGCCAACATTTCTTTGATTAGCCAGGTGTTAACAAAATTTAGGCTTTGCATTGAAATTTTAACTTTTATTTTCTTATTTTTCCCCCATTTTCCTTAGTAAAATTAAAAATTGGGCCAAATTCCCCGTGGCCCCCCTTTTTTGTCCCCTTCTTTAACTTTGCTTTTTTTAATTTCATTGAACCCTTTTTAAATTTTTTCTTTAACCCCTTTCAATTGCTTTTTAAACCCCCTTTTTTTACTTCCACATTTTTAAAAAACTTTACCCAAGGTTTCAGCTGAAGTGACCCCCCAACCCCGGGGGGGGAAATCCCCCCTTGTTTGCCCGTTTTTCCGGGCAAATTGGGTTTAAGCCTTTGAGACCCACCCCCAATTTTACCAAATTCCCAGGAAAACCCATTTTACCTTGGCAAAAGGCCCCAAAATTGGGGCCCCCCAGGGCTTAAAGAAAAACCCTTTTTAAACTCCCCTTTTCTTCCAAACCCCCCTCAAAATACTTAATTGCAGGGAACAGTAAAAGGTTTAGCAATTCTGTTTTGCCGGGTTACAAAGCCCCCCCCCGGGGAAGTAATAACACCCCATTTTTTTTTACAAAAACAGGTTAAAAAATTTTCTTTTCCCCCCAAAAAGAAAATTTCCCAAAGGGGGGTTTTTCCCGGAATTGGCCTTTTAAAAAAGGAAAGGTTTTAATTCTTTTTACTTTTCCTTATTGGTTTGGGGGGGTTCCCTTAAAAAAAATTAAAATGATTTTTGGGGGTTTTGGGGGTTTTTCCCCCCTTTAATCCCCAAAAAAAATACCTCAAAGTTTCCCCCCCCAATAATTAACCTTGTTGAGGGGAAACCCCAGCCTAATCCCTTTGGAAAAAGAAATCTCCCCCAATTTTAAAATCAATTTTTAAAAAATCGGCAACCCGCTTTTTTAAACCGTTAATAAAAAACCGGTAGGCTTACGGGGGCTAATAAAGACTCATTTTTCTAAATCCTTTTTTTGGAATTTTATTTAATTTTTCTTTTTTTTATGTGGTTTGGGGGGGGGCAAATTTTAAAACTTTCCCGGGTTTTTTCCCCAACAAACTTTTTTTTTCTTTTTTCTTCCCTTTTTTCCTTTTTCCTCCCTCTTTTCTTCTTTTTTTCCTTTCTCTCTTCTCTCCCTTTCTTTTTTTTCTCTTTCCAACTTTTCTCTGTTTATTATTTATTTTTTAATTCATATTTATTAAAAAGTTGGGGATTATACTTTTAATATTTTTTTGTAAATTATAATTTTTTTAATTTTATTTTTTAATAATTATTTATTTTTAAATTTTATGTTTTTTTGTTTTGAAAGATAGTTTTTTATTGTAGGAAAAAATCCAAATTGGGGGGAACCGTGCAGTTGGGGAAAATTTTGTTGGTTTTTTTGGTTATTATAATTTTAAAATTGGTTTTTCAAAAGGGAATTTTTTTTAAAGAATTTTTTTTTAATAACCCTTTAAATCAATAATATGGTGAAAAAAATTGTTTTTATTAAGTTGTATTTTTGGAGCCAAAGAGCAGGGGGGCCCCGGTCTTTTAATTAAAATTTTTTTAGCAAAGGGAATTTTGGATGGGAAAATTTAAAAATTTAAAATAACTTGTTTTAAAAATTTTTAAAAACCTTTTAAAAATTCAAATTCTGGAAAACCCCAAACAAATTTCCAGGGTTCCCGGGCCTTTACCCGCTTAAAAAAAACTTTAACATTGGTTGGGTCTGGTTGGGGAGTAAAGGGAACCGGGGACTAAAATTTTTAAAGGGATTAATGAAAAAAGGGAAAAATGAAAAAAGCCCGGGGGAAAAAATTTTTAAAATTTTTTAAAAACCCGGGAAAAAAACGGTTTAAAAACCATTTGATGTAGCCAACGTTTTTTTCTTTTACAGAAAGTGTTTTAAAAGAAAAGGGACAAGTTTTATGGCCCCAAACAAAATAATTTTTCCGGAGGAAAATTTAAATTATTCAGGGAAAAAAGGCGGTTTTCTACCAAAATTTAAAATGGGAAAAACAAAAACGTAAAATTTTTTATTTCTCTGGGGTTTTTTTAAAACCAGACACATTGCAAAGTAGTGAGGGGTATTAAATCTTAAAAAAAAATTACAAATTAAAATTAAAAAAATTTTTTAATTTAAGAAAAAAAAAGGGAAAAAGAAAAAAAATAACCTTTTGGTAATTTTTTAGGTCATTCAAGGCCTGGGAAAAAACATATCCCTTGTGATACCCCGTAAGTAGTGAAAACCTGAATAAACCTTTTTTTTTAAACCAGCCTTTTTAAGGCCTGGGACGGGTTTGCTTGGGGAGTTTTTTTTTTCTTAAGGGGACAAAACCCGGAAAAAAAGGACCCAGTTGTGAGAAAAGCTTTTTTAGGGGAAATTTTTGAAAAAATTTTTGGCATAATTTTTTTGTTTTTAATTTAGGTTTTATGCCAAAAATTCCAAGGGGGATAAGGGGTTTTATCAAATTTCTCGCCAGTAAAATGTCTTCCCCCCGGGGGTAGTTAAGGTTAAATAAGAACCAAAAATTTACCTTGGAAAATTTTAAAAAAAGGGGGGTTTATGTTTCCAAACGCTTTAAAATTGGGGATTGCCCCTTTTTAAAATTGTTCCTTTCCCCTTTCAGGGCTTTAAAAACCCTTTTTTTTACGGGAAACTATAAATTTTGCTAATAGACTACAAGTATAGGTTTTTCAGGTTTTTTGGGGTTTGGCCTTTTGCCCCCCCGTAAATTAAATGATATTACCCGGATTTTTACTGTGGCAAAAAAAGAAACAGGGTCTTTAAAAAAAAGGGAAATTCCCCAGGGGGGTCAACCCCCGGGCCCCTTGGGGGTCCTGGGATGGGGGGTACGGGGTTGCCCTGGGGAAGGGGTACAATAAAAGGTTTTAAAAAATTGGGAATTTCCCCTGGAAACAGTTAAAAGTTTTTAATTTATTTTTTAAAATTTTTTCTTTTTTTCCCCCCCTTCCCTGGCAAAGGGGCCCTAGTTAAAAAAAAACCACTTTTTTTTTTTAATAAAAAAATTAATGTTTTTCCAAAAAAAATTTTTTAGTAACCCAAGGAGTTCATCCCCCTTAAAAGTGTACCCTTTTAAAAAATTTAAGGGGTTCCCGCTTTCAACCTTTTGAAAAATTCTTTGGGTAAACAAAAAACGTTTTTTGGATTTAATTTTTGATTTTTTTAATTGGTTTGTCGAATTTAAAAAATTTCCTCCCTTTTTCAAACTTCCTTTCCTTTTCCTTTCTTTTTCCCTTTTCTCTTCCCTCCCTTTTCCCTTCTTCCCCCCCCCCCCCCCCCCTCTTCCCTTTTTTTCCTTTTTCTCTCTCCCTCCTTCTTCCCCCCCTTTTCTCTTTTTCCTTCCTCCCTTTTTTCTAACCCCTTTTTTCAAATCTTTTTAATTCCTGTTTTCCCGCCCCTTTTTCTTTTTCTTCTCACTTCTCCCAAAAATTTCATAATATTTTATTTAAAAAAAAGAGGTAAAATTTAATCTTAAAATAAGTGAAGGGAAAAAGGATATAATAGGAAAAAATATTTTAAAGTTTAAAAAAAGAAATTTTTTTAAAATTTAAGGCCCAAAAATTTTGAAAGCCCTTAAACTGTTTAAAAAGGAAAAAAAGAAATTTTTTAAAATTTAAACAAAAAAAGGGGGATTCAGTTTTTGAGAAAAACTTTGTAAATTTTGAAGCCCTTAAAGGAACCCCTTAGGCAAAAAAAAGGGGCAAGAAATTAAGGGAAAACCGGAAAAATATAACTCCAAAACCCGGAAAAACACCGCATTGCCAAACTGGCCACCTTTGTTGAAAAAATTTTCCATTCCCTTTTGCTTGGGGAACTAAATTAAAGGGGGTTTTTAAAAAAAAGTTCCCCGGGGCCATTTAGTTTTTGGGAAATTTACCAACCCTTTTGAAAAATTGATGGGAAAAAGGCCCACCATGGGTTTAAAATTTTGGGCCACAAAGGTTTGAGCCCAAAAAAATTCCGAAAAAAACAGAGGGGGGAAGTGCCATAACTGGGGAAAAATTTTTCAAAAAAAGAAAAAAACATGGCCGAAAATTTTTCAAAGGGAAAACTTTGTAGAAAAATTTTTGGGGTTAAAAATTGGGTTTAAGCTTAAAAGAATTGTTTGAAAAAAAAAGGGGAAAAAGGAAAAAAAAAAAGGAACCAAGCAGCAAGGGGAAAAAAAACTACAAACCGTGGAAATGATGGCCCCTGAAAAAATTTTTTTTTGAAAGGTGGGGGTTTTAAGGGGGAAAGGGGAAACCCCGGAAAAAGGACCCGAAAAAATTATTTAGGCAAACCCTTTTTTTTCCCAAAATAAACCCAAAAGGGGGGAAAAGGGGGATCTTTCTTTAAAATTTATGGGGAAGGGGAAAAAAAAGCAAAAAGGGGAAAAAAAAAGAGGGGGGGATTTCAATTGGGCGGTTAGCCAAGGGAATTTTCCCGGAAAGGGGCCAAAAAGAGGAACCCAAAAGAAAGACTCTGGGAAAAATTTAAAAAATAAATTTCAAGGGCAGGGGGAAAACAAGAAGGGTTAAAAACAGGGGGGGGAATAAAGGAAAAAAATTTAATTTTTAAAGAATTTAAAAAGGAGGAAGATGAAAGGGACCCCCCGGGTTTGGGGAAAATTTTAAAAAAAATTTGGGGGGTTAATTTAAAAGTCCACAATAGGCCAAAATTCAAAGTTACTTTCCCACAGAAACATTAAAAAATGTTTTTTTGAAAAGGGAACCCAAGGGGAAAAAATTAGGAAGGAGAAAGGAACCGTTTTTACATTTTAATGACCCCGGAAGTTTGGAGCCTTTAAAAACCCAAAAACCCCAAAGAAGTTTTAACCCGGAGGGGGAAAAGGGAGAAAACACCCCGGAAGACCCCCCCAGGTTAAAAACCCCGGGGGAAAAAGGGACTAAGTCGTTTTTTAAACAAAAACAAAGGGGGGAGGCCGATGGTTAAAATTTTTTTTCCAAAAAGGTTTTCTGGGGAAAAAAAGGGAAGGGGGAAAAGGAATTATGTGACCCAAAAAAATTTTAAAGGAAATTAAAGAACCCCTTTAGTCAGGAAACAAGAAATTTAAAATGGCCCAAAAAAAGGAGGTTATGAAAAAAGGAGCAGGGCAAAGGGTCAAGGAGGGCCCCCAAAAAGGGCCCGGCCTATCTCCAAAAACTACCCCCTACCCCGCCCCCGGGGAAATTTTTTGGGGAAGGGTAGGTTTTTAAAAAGGGAATTTTTTAAATGACCCCTTCTTGGGCCAAGGGGAAAAAATTTCTTTATGAAAAATTTCTAAAACTGTAAGGGGAAAAAAGAATGGGGAAAATGAAACCAAATTAATTTTTTAAAAGGGGTTAACTGGTAAGCCAGCGGAAAGGTTCCCGGTTAAAAATGAAAAAAGCCCCAAAGGGGGGCCAACACGAAAATGGGGCCCGGGGTCAAAAGGAAAATTTTCCCGGGGGTTTCCCGAACGAACCTTACCCCAAAATAATTAAAAAACCTTGTTTTAAAAAAAAAAAAATTTAGAAAATGGGGGGGAAAAACCTTTTTTACGATTTAAAAAAAAAAAAAAATGGGAAAAAAAATTCTTTTTTTGAATTTGAAAAATCAAATAAAAAAAAATTAAAACAAGGAAACAAAAAAGGGTTAAAAGAAACTTTGGCAAAAATTTTCTTGGGGAAAATAAAGTAAAAAGGGATTTGAAAAAAAGGCCCGTAACCCTACCCAAAGGGAAAAAAAAGGTTTTTGGGGCCCGTTTAAGGGCCCGAAACTGGGGGCCCAGTGGGGTTCCCCCAAAAAGGGGTTTTTAAATTTGAAACAGAAGGAGGAAAAAAATTTAAACCCGGTTTTAAAAAGGGGTTTTAAAGGAAAATTTTTTCCCAAATGGGAAATAAAAATTAAAAAAGTGGTTAAGTTTTTTTCTTTATAGAAAACCTTTGGGGGGAATTGGGGCTTCAAACCAAAGAAGGGGAATTGAGTTTTCCTTTTTGTGTCAAAACCCCTTTTTTTTTGACGAAGTAAAACTAGTGAGAAAAATAAGAATCACAGAGGACAGTGATAAAGTTCAAAGAGACCTCAGCATACTAGAAATGTGGTCAAATAAGTGACTTCTCATGTCATGTGTGTTGGAGGGATGAAAGGGTTTATCCCAGATCAGAAAACTTTCCCTTTAGGATAAAACTGAGGGGGGCCCGAATCTGCACTCTCAGAAAGGGTAGAATTAGGGGGGTAATGATTGAGGGGTATAAGTGGGAAAAAAGGGAAATTTAAAAAAGGGGGGTGTAAATACGGTAAAAATATTTTAGGGTATACAGGGGCTCGCAGCAATGGTTTTTAATTGGGAAAAAAAAAAATTCAGGAAGGATATAGGGAAAACACTGGTTTGGAAAGAGTTGTGGATGAGTGGAAAAAACCCCGAGTACCGTCAAAAGAAACCAAGACGTTGTGTGTTTTCAAAATAGATTGATAAATACATGAGTGGATGGGGGTGGGGTGAGCTGGGCCTGACTTGCTTTTTGTTACTAGGCGGGTTTCCGGCCCCCCCTTAATGAATGTGACTGACCTGACTAGGTTTAAGGCATTGGCTTGCCTAGGGGGAATTGACCGCCCTTACGGGCCAAGTTTTTTGTTTTTGCTTTTTCCCCAATTTTTTTTTTCCTTTTCCTTTTCCTTTTATTGTTTTCCTTTAAAAAAACCGGGTTTTTAAAAGGTCAAAAAATTTTATCTTTTTTTTTAAAAAAATCCCCAACCAAAATAAATCCCAACTTCCCAAATTAATTTTTTAGGGGAAACACATTTTAACCAACCCCCCCCTTTTTTCCCCTCTTTTTTTTTACCCTTTTAATTTCCCCTTTTTTTTTTTTACAGACCTCCCAAATTCGTTCACCAACCTTGGCAATTTTTCCTCAGAATCTCCCAAAAAGCATCGGTGACAACTGCCCCTCCGTACCAGGTTCACTATCTTTCAGTCCCAGACCTCTCTCCAACACCTTATAAGCGTTGACTTCTGTTACAAACCCATCTTTAAATATGCTGAATCTCACTAACCATATAAAATTTCTTTACTGTTTTAAGTTACCTACCACTTATTCCATTTATTTTCAACATTTACCACATTGTATATTTTGCAGATACTCATATAATATTGTCCCGTCTGTCTACTTATTTTATTTGCCTGTTTACTAAATTTCAACATCTAATATTGATAGTTGTGTGGAAAAGGACTTTCACAAATTTAAATTTTGGGCGGCCACCTTAATGGTATATATAAAGTCTTTATATTTTTTTATGGATTAAAGGATCCTTTATGCTCGTGGTTGTTAGAGATTCATGCAGTCGACTGGTCTTAAACTGACATACTATTAACAAGAAGTAACTGACTTTATCTAAGTCTATTCTAACCTCCCCTTGAATTTAAAATAAGGTTGGAATAATTTTTTTTCACAATCTCTTTGTCTCCCACGGAGGTCTACGTGGAATAATATTTTGTCACCCTGGCACCACTTCCTCTAGTGTCTCCTCCTTCAGATGAAAGCTCCTGATATCGTTGAAGTAATAGTCAGTTCTTTGTCTTGCTGAGGATGTCGTGGCGTTGTAGGGTGTTAGCAGGGGAGGGAAATGCCAAACATCTTGATGTGGGACCCTTTGGAAGGGGGTTTTTTTTTAGAAGGAAAAAAAGGATTTAAAAGATTCTTTCTTTTTTTTTGAAAAGCCCCCTTACCCCAAAATTTTTGTTTGGCAACAAAAGCCATACTTTCTTTTGGAAAAACTGGTTTCCTTTACAAAGGAACCCCCTTGGGGGATTTTGAATTTTGTTCCAATTTAACCTTTTAAAACTTAAGGGCCTACCGCTTGGCCACCGGTTCCTTCCCCGCCCAAAAATACTGCATTTGGGGGATGAATGGTTTGAAAACCGGGCAAAGTTGGGGAAAAGAAGATTGAGGGCAAAAATTATGCGCCCCTAAAAAGGGAAATTTTTTAAATTCCAAGGGAAACGTTTCCCGGGGCCCCATTGGGGAGTGGGGCTTCAAAAAGGTCCCAATACAAAAGAAGGAAGGCCCGGGGGAAAGGGAAAAAAAAGGTGAAGGAAGAGTTTTAATTTTTTAAGTTTTCCTTTTCCCAACCTTTGGAAATCGGAAAAGTTGAAAATTTTTTTTAGCTTAATTAAAAAATTTGCACCCCTTTTTGGGCCCTTTTCTTTTTTAATTTTTAAATTGGGGGGGAAAAGCCCCGGCTTATTTCAAAAAAAATTTTCTTTGGAATAGCAAGGTTTTTAAAAATAATTGAATAAACCGGGAAGGGGATTTTTCAAGGGGTAAAAATTTAATTTTGGGTTTTACACCGCCCCAACAGGTTTTATGCCAGAAAAAAATTTTAAAAACCCCGGTTTGGGGGCAATTTTTTAAACCTTTCTTTTTGGCCCCGTCCTGAACATTTAATTTCACTCCCGGAAATTGGGGGCCTTTCCACCAAAAAAAAAACCTTTTTTTAAATTGGAAAAAAAAAAAAATACCTTTTTTTTTGGAAGGCCGGGGGTTTTTATTAATTTTTTCCCCTGCCAAAAAACCCCGGGGTCAAATTTTTAGGCCATAAATAATTTTTCCCCCGTTTGGGGAAACCCCCGTTTTTTTAATTTTTTAAAAAAAACATTTTTTTTGGTTTTTTCCTTTTTTAAATTTATTTTGGGGGAGTTTTTTTTTTTTTTTTTTTTTTTGGGTTGGGGGAAAGCCCGAGGGTTTTGGGCCCGGCCCTTTGAGCAAAATTATTAGGGGAAATTTTTAATTTTTCTTTTCTTTTTTTAATTGGGTTTAAAAAAAATTATTTTTTTAAATTTTTAGGGTTTGGGAAATTTTTTAAAATTTTAAAACTTTTTTTAAATTCTCGAGTAACAATTCCATCAGTTATGTAACCGTTGTTACTGTATCTGGCATACTACTTAACAAATATTATTCCAGCCCTGTAACCATTGTTGCTATTCCTGTAATAATTATTATTACTGTTATTACTAAATTATTCCATTAAGTCATTATGTCATATTCCGCTGCTGTTAAATTTCTAAATGATTCGTTAATATGTAGTGTTTTATAAATGTTATTCTGAATATACATTTTTAATTTTAACAATAATTGTACGTATCTGTATTTTATAATTACACGTCATTTTTCTTGAATAACATAAGGCCTGTAGCTGTGTATTATATATTGTACTGTAAATGTTAAACGAAATATTTATGTAAAATTATTCATGAGAGAAGAATTATTTTATATTTTAATTTGTATATAGTTATTTTTATAATGAAAAAAAAAATACTTCTTTTTGTAGCTTATCAAATAATTCTTAGTAATGTTGTTTGATATTTTTCATATACAATAATATTCATTTGTATATTTATATATAAATTCGTAATTGATATTGTATAGCATCAGACTCAGTAATGTCTAAATCATAACTTTATTTCGTTATTTTCCTGAATTTCTGTGCGTCATGATGGCTTTACTAAACATCATTACTAGAACTTTATTAAAATATACAGTGCACATTTATAAACAGTATTATTTTCAGTAATGTTTTATTACAACAATTTGGCAGTGTCCTATCAAAGCAGTGTGACTTAAAACATTAAGCATCACTTGCTCATGGCTGTCTTTACAAAGGTACACTTATTGTTCAGTAATAATTTACCAAACCGCGGCTCAACATCAGACTTAAGTGTAAGCATTGTATTTTCTACCTCAGAAACTTAAGGTCGTCTGAACAGTTTTCCCTGAATAATTTTTTGTTTATTTCCTAATGGCATGCCAAATCCCAAAAGTCACTCTCCTCCACTCAGTCTGACATATGCCTGCTCAGTGTTCACACCCCCTACTTCTCAAAACCGCCCTCACACCCCTTTTCATCTCTCTAGTTTTACCTCACCTACACCTCTTTCCATCCAACCCACATTTATCCACCCTCCTAATCCAAATATACCTTTAAGACCACCACATGCTTATCTTTCCATTCTTTATTTTCTCGGACATCACGTTTCCACTGCATCTTCCTCCTTACTGCAGTATTCAGTGTAATGCTTCATATCCTTGCAGAAGCCTCGGAATAACTCCACCCTGATAAATAACCCTTTGCATCAATTGGCAGACTTTTTTCCACTGATTCCACAACGAATTCGCATCATTCTTTACCCTCGTCTGTGATTACACTCATTTTTCATAGCCCTTCAGAGCTGGGGGGAGGGGTTTCCTTCATGCTGGTAATGGGCTCTTGCTCCAAGGAATTGGAGCTACCCTTCCCTTCCTCGGATAAGACCTGATTACTCTCATTTGCCAAACACTATATGGGTTTAATGTTTCCCCATGAATGAAATAATGATCATAAATATATTTACTGATATATCCACATTCACTTCATACCTTTGTAAATACCCATAACATCTGGAACCTCTGAACGCCACAATAGCTGTGTCATCCGCTTGCACAACGAGTGGTGAACGTTCAGATTTGAACGTTACATGTTTTTCAGCCGCTTTATCGCCAGATATATCACGTGTTTTTTTTTTTTTTTAATTTCTGGTTAAATATACTACATGATAACCTAGTCTATCTTGATCTAAGCTAAATTAACTTAACCTAGCTTAAAATACAAAAAAAATAGTATTGAGTAACAACTGAAAGCTCGTTAAGAAAGCGGCGTTGAGTACAACAACTTTAAAAAATTTAAATAGTAAAATGAGGATAGGTTGCAACTGCAGACAGCAACTAAATAAGCACTAACTATCTGATTCGTCATCTTTTAAGACCGCACCTATCCCTAAACACCCAACCTTTTTTGTACTTGTTACCCATGGGTCTAAGACCCATCTTTTACTGGCAAAAAATTTACTTTCCTGCACACACACTAACCCTAGCCTCACCCCTCATAAAGCCTTTTTTTTTTATAACAATACCTTATCACATATTCCATATATTTGGTACACTAGCCACATTGCACCCACTCATATGATTTTTCTGAGTCCATAAATATGTGTTCCAGGTATACACTATTCCCTAATATTAAATACAGTCTAGATGCCAAACAAGCATGATCTGTGAACATAGGGATTGCACCTGCTCTCTGTCAACCCTGATTTCACACGCACAGTGAAAGGAAGCACAAATTATTTCGCCATATAATTCTAACTTGCCTTCGGAACTTCAGTCTTAATTTAATTCTCCTCTCAACTGTTTCTCGGATCATTTTCTCGTCACTAAAAACCCATCATTACACAAATTAATATTCTTGCCTACTGCATCTACTTTCCTATATCCACAGAAGAGGAGAGTGGCTAAACATTGGTGGCGTGCCGTAACTTCTGCGTTATTGCTTACATGCAAGGTGCATGGTGTAAGAAGTTAAGATTTATGCAGTGTAGCATCAAGTTTATTAAATTTTATAACATGTCGACTCATGACACTGCATTCTTAAATCAACAGCATATCTCTCTGCCTTCATCGTTCACTCTGAAACTAAATTTATATCGTTAGTCAGTATTGACACCAACTCGTGTACACAAATATTTTCAGGTATGGATAAGTGAAACTCTAGACATCAGTCAGGATAAACATCTTTTCGATTGACTAGTAACTGGATGGGCGATCCAATTGACACAAACTTGTCTCTTGACTACTGGGATTTCTAAAATCCACGTCCGCCCCTTCCCCCTCTTCCCAGACACCAGACACTGTGACAATGAATCTTTTTAAGTGTCTAGAAGTAAATACACACAGATCTAAATGGATTGTGAAAACGTGCAATTGCATTAAGTTTTATAACCTGCATGAACTGTATCAATGTAGACAACAAGAGCATTTCACCCCTCCATGGAAGATGTGTTCATTTAATATCACATACCTGCAAGTCCCTCCCAAGAAGCTCACTGCTAGTAATCCCTTCCTTAAATCACTTGTTAAAGCAACTGCTCAAGAAAAAATTTCTCCTCTAGTTGGTAGTAATAAGTTATCACAAGTTATATACAATTAACAACTGGGCAAATACACTGCAAACTGAATTATTTGCAATCCTAATGGCACTAAAGCTAACTTATGAAACTGAGCTTGACTCTATCATCATTACTGGTTCTATGTCATCACTAAAGGCTCTTGACTCATATAATGACTCCAACAACATGCTCATTGGAGAAGCCAGATATAGATACTCAAAACTCCGGGACAAAGGAATTAGTGTACAATTGCTATGGATC
The DNA here is from genome assembly GCF_038502225.1 of Cherax quadricarinatus. NCBI lineage: Eukaryota > Metazoa > Arthropoda > Malacostraca > Decapoda > Parastacidae > Cherax > Cherax quadricarinatus. The sequence goes on from NC_091316.1 coordinate 10,033,064, forward strand.
CCATCACACACTGGATTACACCTTCATGATAAAGTTGATATGTTAGCCAAGAAGAGTACCCAGAAGGAGAATGCAGAATATAACTTTGGTATATCTGTGTCTAGCATTAGGAATAATATTAGGAGAGAAATAATGAAAATGATTGTTATAGAAATGCAGTTAGAAGCCTGAGTGGATCTATTACCCACTATGATAACATGAACGTAGATAAATATATTTATGGAGCAACTTGCAATGTGAATAGACTGACTAATGTTGTAGTGGCCAGGCTTAGGCTTGGTTACAAGTACTTCTGGCAGTTTGGGAGACACACAGATGATGATCAAACTAAATGCAAATTATGTGATCAGGCATATGGTCACTGTCTTGAACACTGTGTGCTTAATTGTCCACTTACTGAGGAATACAGAGATAGACAGTATAATAACCTATGTGACATGTCAAGATATCTTATAATGAAAATAAGATACCAAATATACTAAGCAAATTTCCTAAATTTGCTTGTAACAGATAAGTAAACTGTAGATATGAATCAATATGTATACCTGTTAACCCTTTTGGGGCCTTGTTCCTAGGCCTTTCAGCTTCACGCTTAACGCTCCTTGATACAAGTGCGTCTCTTGTTATTACACTCCTCCCGTTGCTCCTCCTCTTCGTCCTCCTGTTTCTCGCTTTCCTCCTCGTGTTTTTCTCCTACATTTCGTGCTGCTCCAGTTTCTCCTGCACACCATACACACCTCTGTATATTTTAATTTGCCACGTCTCTGCTTGTTTCTCTTCCCCCCCTGCTTGTTGTTGTTGTTCTTCCTCTTCTGTTTCTGCTGCTGATGATTATGATGATGACGACAACTTCTTTTTCTCCTTTTTTTTCTGCGGCTGCTGCTGGTGATGATAATGATGTTGGTGATGCATTAATTCCCATTTCTTTCCTCTGATTCTCCTTTTTCGAGCGCTCTGTTGTTTTTCATATCTTCTTCCCTCCATTCTTATTTATATACTAGTATCTATTTTTAGCATTTTCCTTCTTTTCTTCCTTATCTAGCTTCCCTTCCAGCTTTGCCGGATTCCATTTGTTTGCTTCTCCACTTCTTTACTGTCCCCCCTCTTCTTTCCAACTTATGTCCCTTTCATTACTACCATCCCTTCCACTTTTAACCTATCTTGACCTCTGCCACTTTTTTTCTACTTGAGAGAAGGTACTTCCCAGGTAATAGTAACTCCAGCCCAGCTGGAACAAAACCTTCGAAGTTCCCGTACCAAAACCCACAGCAGAATTCTTGACGATATCCTCATCGCCCTTCTGAAAAAGTCTCCCAGATTTCATCACCAGCAGCAACAGTCTGGTTGACCAGTCAAGCACTCATCAATGGTTTATCAAAGGTTGATGTACGAAATCCATCCTATGGGATGGATAATGACAGGAATACATAGGTAACTTTTGTTCCCACAATGCAGTTGTCACATAGTTTATTCTTTTTAAAAGACTTTTATTTTTTCTTTCTTCATTTTCTTAAACTTCCCATATCACGTTCTCTCGCCACAGTCCTGAGTCACGATCTTCCTATTTTTGTCATTCCAGTTCTACCCATTTCTTTTCTCACTCGTTGCCTCTCTTGTTTCTCACGTTTCAAGTTTCCCTTTAACCCTGTCCTCTCCTAGTGCATTTCCCCTCGTCTTATGCTATCTCTCGTCTTCTATCATCTCTTTCCTTACCTGGAGTTTACCTGGAGAGGGCTTCGGGGGTCAATGTCCCCGCGGCCCGGTCTGAGACCAGGCCTCATGGTGGATCAGGGTCTGATCAACCAGGCTGTTACTGCTGGCCGCACGCAAGCTGACGTACGAACCACAGCCCGGTTGGTCAGGTACTGACTTTAGGTGCCTGTCCAGTGCCTTCTTGAAGACAGCCGGAGATCTGTTGGTAATCCCTCTTAGCACTTTTCCCCCAGTGCCATGAGCTGCCACTTTCTTTAACAGTCTTTGGTTCGGTACTCTATCAAAAGCCTTACTAAAATCTAAATAAACAATATCAAATTCTTTATCGTGATAAACAGCCTCAAAAGCTAAGTTAGGCTAAGTTACGTTAAGTTAGGAGAGATGTTTTAAGTTAGGTTAAGCTAGGAGGGATTTTTAAGTTAGGTTTGGTCCAAAAATAATTTTTTGTATCACTGTCAATGAAAAATGAATTACTGACAAAGTGGGTGTACATGGTAGTACACCCTCCCTCAAGTTGTCAGGGAGATTGAAATCTACAAGATCCTACAAATCATCTCTGTATCGCTGGATGACATCACTTTACTGATGGGCGTCGTCTCTGTATCGCTGGATGACATCACTTTACTGATGGACGTCGTCTCTGTACCGCTGGATGACATCACTGTACTGCTGGGCGTCGTCTCTGTGTCGCTGGATGACATCACTGTACTGCTGGGCGTCGTGTGTTGGCTGTAGGTCCCTCTGGCCTCTGAACGGGTGTAGGGCAGGTGAGACACACATCCCTCGTGGAAAACCACCGTCATGGGGGAACACTCTAGTATATGAGGCAAGACGCAGGCGTACACCAGCCTCAGCTGGTCTTGCAGAGCCCTGGTCATGACAGCATCACTCGCATCGCCCAGGTTAGCGAGACGGTCAATCAAGCAGTCAACTAACATATCAGTCTCTCTATGCCACGGCTGCCTCTGCCCGATATCCACTGTGATCGCACACCTCAATTTCTCCCTTCCGTACTCATCGTAGCAATTTAGGTTTATGCATATTATATACCGGGAGAATCCCATCGGCCCTTCTATGCGAATTTCGCGGTGGTAACGAAACTGTAAATGGCATTCGTGACTACGAAAGAAGAGTTCAGGGGAACGTGGTTCTTTAGCCCTTACCAATACAACGGTACTTTTAATTAGTTTGCGACCAACATCCTCTGTATGGTCGCCGGCAGTTGCCTGTGGAAGGTCATGGTCGACAAGTGCCTCTCTAACGTCGTCCTCTGAAAGGTCGCCGGTAGAGCTGACGACTACAGTCTTCAGAAGGAGGACAAAAGCTACGAAGCTCGATACAGCCAATAAAGCTCTCAGGCTAGCGCTAGCCTCCACTGCCGAGGGTTGAGAGTGATCTGGCAGGTCGTACCTGAGCTCGGACGAGCGCTTCAAGCCATAGATGCAGGAGCCCACGACAGGGATCTTGCTAAAGATACCCACTTGCACGGTGGGTACCCCTGTGTGCTCCTCAGGCGTAAAGCACCGCCTCACCACGGGGATGGCACTCATCACCCCACTGGGCTTCCTAACTACCTTCAGTTGAACCTGCAGGCACATCACCTCTTCCTCCAAGGCATAGGTGAGAAGCAATGTTAAAAACACCAACACCACGGCACAGTATGAAAAATACTTTATGTAATACATACTAAATTACTTTTACGGTAATTAACGTTTTATTTTTATTAGAAAACATACATAACACAAGTAAGATAACTCTGTGGCAAGTGAGATTACTAGCTGGAGTCTTGAATGTTGATTGGGAGATGGGGAACACTGCAGCAGGCCTACCGACCCACACTAGGCAAGTCCCCCACAAATCCAACCCACTAAGAGAACATTTACCCAACCCATTTTTAATGCTTACCATCTCTTCACTTGTCCCTCGACAATCCTTCACCGCATCCATCGCCTCAGCATCTCGCCTCTTGTTCTCCCTACCTTCTCCATCTTTTCTTCCCAATTCTTTGTTCTTTCCACCCTGCCTTCCCCGCCTCTCCGTCTTCTCACATTTCCCGTTCTGACCATCGTTTGCAGTGTTCGAGGCATGGCAGCGACCCATGAAGAACAAGAAAAACAACACAAAACACGATTTTCCTTCGGACTTCCTGAGGTCATCAGTGTTGCCACCACACCATATGCTCTTGCACTACCGTCCACAAGATGGGAGTGGGGTGCACAGTAAACTAGCCACTTCGGTGGCAAAATCTAAATCTATCATCTTCCCAGTTGGTCATGCCCATACCTGAATAAAACGATAAACATCACTACAGATAAGTCACCTTGTTTTATTTATTCGATTATCTTAGGTTAAATAAACTTAGTGCACTGTGCGTCTGTCAATAACATGTCTTTCAATAAATATATAAAATGATTATGTGCTAGGACCCTGATGGAAATAATGTCTTAGGTTATATCGTTGTTAGGCTATCAAATTATGTATGAGACCTAAATAAAAGCTGAAAGTATGAAATACCTAACGTTTAATATTTTAGTCAGTCATCTATTAGGAGAAAGAGAATGACCAGAGTGAATCCGTTTTCTGTTATGGCACTGGTTGCTTCAAAATTGCGCCTGCGGACTGGTGGTATTGATCAGGCATCCCTATCTCCACACCCACTGAAACGTTATCTGCATCAAACTTTTTCATTATTTAAATCCCAGAAAAATGTCATGAGATCACGTCTTTAGGATACTTATGATCGACGCTAGTTGTCAGGTCGACTCTGTGAATCAAATAATTCACAACACGAGCTTTGGGAAACACTAGTTGGCAACAGTTCCCAAAAAGTTTCGTCCCTGAATAATAAACTTTAATAATGTATGTTGGCCCTGACTTAAAACATAAGACTATGGTACGAATTTCGAATGTAACACAGATATAGAGTGTGATCACGGCAAAAATTAATGAAAATATTTTGAGGTTTTTCTTTTACCAGAAAATTTTGAGTTTATCATATCTCGTGGTCGAACGAAAAATGAGCTGCACATACCTACAGTCCAATGGAGAAAAGGCAATAATCTGAGCGTGGACCTGCCGCGTGCAGTTTAGCTGAGTTGGGACAAGTGTGCGTGTGTGTGTGTGCGTGTGTGTGTAAGTGCAAGGCCGCCAATGTGGTGTGGCACTCCGGGCACACTGACAGCACGACTGTTGGCGCTTGTGGTGGTGGTGAGGTGGGGATCCCACCACCAGTTCATAGGCAAGATGCCACACGGAGAGGGGGTGGAGACACTGGCTCTGGAAGATACACATACGCGTGGAGCATTCATTTTATCGCCTGCTGGAGAGGCGGTCAGTGTCTGCGGTGCGATGTGGCCAGTTAGCACAGTCCACATGTGGTGCCACGTAGTGAGAGGTCACACTCGTGGTGTGAAACACACTACCGATAATCACAGTGTGAGGTGACCATAATTTCATCTCATGTTATCGCGCCTGCAGAAAGAGGCATTCAATGCGGTGTCCCGGAAAAATAACATTATGTGAGATTAGGGGAACGGTGTACGCATTTATCGAAGTGCACAGATTGTACAGTGTATAGATAGGGAACGAAGTGTGCAGATGGTTCATTATGTACATTAATCGTAGTGTACAGAAGATACATAATGTATATAGAACGTAGTGCATAGAAGGTAATGTTAAAACTATTCGTATTGTACAGTGCGACTGGAACAGCGTACATATGGTACACAGTGGACAGACAGAACGTAGTGTACATATTGCTGGTGCTGCGCCGAGATGAGAGTCATGTTTAGATAATACCCATGAGCTCCGTGTCGTGCAGCAATAAGGACGCCTCTTTATAACGAGAAATAATGCGCGTTCGTGATTTCGAGTGTTTGTCAAGACTCTGCAATGGTTCGTTGCACACGAGTGTTGGTGATGCAGACCACCTAGCACCTGGGTGCTCCACAATTTGTCGCTACCAGTGTGTAAAGTGCTCATTCTGGGGAAGAACATGATAATTGCCTACGCCTTATACACAGTTTCCTGAAATCATTTCTCTCTCTCTCTCATATATATATATATATATGTATATATATATATATATATATATATATATATATATATATATATATATATATATATATATATATATATATATATATATATATATATATAATCATATGCCGATTTTGGCTTAAATAGCAAGGATCTTCTTGCCGAATAATGCAAGCGAAAATTTGTGCATGCAATAATTTCGCAATGAAATCATTCTGAACCTAACGAAAAAATATATTTTGTTGTGTTTATTATTAAATTATTGTAAACTTATCAAAAGTATATTTAGCTGGATTAGGCTAAATTAAATTGCACTTGTTATAATAAGGTTAGGTAAATTTTCTAAGGTTCTTTTGGTACAAAATTATTAATTTTTACATTAACATAAATGAAAAAATTATATCTTTAAACGTATTAGAGAAAAGGACTTAACTTTTCATTGGTTCTTGCTAATTGACCAAACTTACCTATTCGGCACGACATATATATATATATATATATATATATATATATATATATATATATATATATATATATATATATATGTATATATATATGTATATATATATATATATATATATATATGTATATATATATATATGTATATATATATGTATATATATATATGTATATATATATATATTTATATATATATATCTATATATATATATATATATATGTATATGTATTCGTATGTATGTACATATATAATTTTTTAAGAAAAAAGGGACTTGAAAATAAATTATACTTACATACATATATGAATTTTTAAAAAAATGAGCTTCGAACAAAAAAAATATATATAATTCCCATTTAAATTTTGTTCTGACTTAGCGACTGTGTAGAGTTCATTCCTCCGTGGTGCAGGTGAATTATCACAGGAACCTGCCTGCCTTCCTGGACCTAAGTCAAGGAGCAATGACCTCGCCCAGGATAAGAGGGTAAGAAAGCGTTTAATTTGCCACCTCATGATGTGTGCGATCGTGTTTTAGCGGCAGGCGTAGCGTTCCGATAGCGGTTGTTGCGTTCTCGTAGCGGCAGGCTCAACTGCGGCAAATTTCTGGTAAAAGCTAACAAAAATTGTGTAATAGGGGTAACGATGATGCCTTTTATTTCCGTAATGTGACTATCATAGGTCAACAGCACACTGCAGGCATGTGTTTTAATTTTTATTAGAAAAAACTGGGGGTTATGGGAAGTGCTTACACATTGCATTTCCAGTATGTTATATGAAAATCTATTGCTATTGTGCGTGGTATTTTTTTTCGAAATCATGATTGTATCGGATGTCAGTAGATCTGAAAATACGAACTTTAAAGTGAAGAAAAGACAAACACTGCAAACAAGCTGTAATTGGGACAACGTTTCGGGCTTCGTAGAGCTTTTTATCAGGTCATCTACGCAGAACGAAACGTTGTCCCATTAAAAGGTTGTTGTGCAACGTGTCTTTGCTCTTACCAGCAGTGCGTCATTTAAATGGACGAAGCTTGATGTACTTACTGTAGCAGCAAGCTTGAGTTAGAGCAACGACCATGTAACGTCAGCCTCGACCGCTCAGACACGACGATGGTTACGACGAGTGTCTTCGTATCAGCGTATGCCTAGCCTTCCAGCCACGCCCACATTCTGCCTTTCATCATCCCTACGCCCACGCGCCTCTCTCCACGCCCGCGATGGTCCGTGTCCTGGTGGTGCTGAGAGGCGGCTACCCATGGGGCTTCCGTATGCAAGGAGGTGGGGACAAGCCCCTCATCGTAAGCAAGGTAAGGCACTTTTGAAGAATGTTACGCTTATGCAACATTTGGGAATCTTTATTGGGGAAATGTTTCGCCAGCCAGTGTTTTCTTCAGTCCATTATAGAGAAGAACGGTGGAAGTCGAAGAAAAGTTTGTGGTATTTAGTCCCTCAGCCTGGACTCAATGTGTTTAGTCCATCAATCTTGAGAAAAGTACAGCATATGCCCTCCTCCTCCTGCTTCTACTTAGGTGAGTAGAAGCAGGAGGCGGCGTCACCACTTGACAAATCCACTAGTGTAGGTCATGTTTGTAGGTTAGACAAACGTAGAAGATTTCCCAGTATCAAGATCCCAAAATGTTGCAGTGTGTACCATGATCAGCCCATCAGGGGAGATGCCTTGATGTTGATAAAAAGGCTGTTGATCTAAGGAATTGAAGGTATTTAATCTTTCTGGATCAAACCTGATTATCTCCCATTCATCAGACATTGAATGGTCCTTACTGATTTAGCTCTTAGGTATGAATATAATATATAGTTCAGTTTACAGGCTGAAGGATAAAATTTTAATCGTGCTTGTTATCAAAGCTCAGTTCTCTCTAAGATATAACGCCATCTCTTATGATGTTACCCACAGTCAACTATAACACCTAGGTGCCTAGTTACTCCTAGACGAACAGGGAGAGCAAGTGTAAGGAGACTTTACACATAGGTACCCATTTACTTCTAGATAAATGAAGCAGCAGCAGGTATATAGTGACTTCCTCTTACGTCTAGCCTTACATGTATAGCTCTTGGGTATCTTTATTGCCGAAACGTTTCGCCTGCACAACAGGCTTCTTCAGTCGAATAGAGGTGAATAAAAACTGGAGACAGAAATAGTAGTTTTCACGTGATCAGTGAGAGTACTCGTGTCTGGATTTGATGTTCTCTTTTGAGTTAGTTTACGCCACTGGCACGAGTCTTCCTATGGCCTTCCACCTGCTTCATAGTATTGCCACAGGAAATTAGTGCCTTAGTGTCCCGATTAGTAATCATGTGAAAGTGTTTCGTGCAATAGTTAGTAATAATACATTCCTTGAATGTGCGCAGTGTTCAGAAATTGCATACTTCCAGCAACTTTTTTATTAAAAATCGATGTCTCGTACGATGTGGATGTTTCAACCTCACACAAGAAGAGCAAATTAAAAAACGTATTTACTGTTTTTTCCAGCAATTTGTTCGGTGTATATTCTTCGTTTATGGCAGTTTTTTCTCCCCCTCCACCAGATAAATAGAAATTTGTTTATTCATCTTCTCTCATACAGCGCCTTTGTAATTTTTTGCCTTAAATATTAATGTTAATGTTTTTCTCTGTGTTATTATTTCCGTGATGGTTATTGTGGGGGGGATGTTTGTGGTGGTGATGATGATGTGGTGAAGGGGATGTTTGTAACAGTGACGGTTGTGGGAATGGGTATGTTTGTGGTGAAGAGAATACTTATAGCAGTGAAGGTTGTGGGGATGACAGTGTATTGATGATTGTGGTTGTGGTGAGGGTAATTTAGTAATGGTTGTGGTGAGGGTAATGTAGTAACGATTGTGGTGAGGGTAATGTAGTGATGGTTGTGGTGAGAGTAATGTAGTGATGGTTGTGGTAAGAGTAATGTAGTGATGGTTGTGGTAAGAGTAATGTAGTGATGGTTGTGGTAAGAGTA
>NC_091316.1:10044745-10119745 GCF_038502225.1 Cherax quadricarinatus
ATCTCGGAGTAAATATATGCAACAGATTCTCTCTCTCTCTCTCTCTCTCTCTCTCTCTCTGTGGGCCAGCATTTTCATTTGATCAACTGACTTTATCTCGTTGACATCATTATGCTGTACGAATGTGTTCCATAATCGAGTCATCTTGGGTATATATGATCTCAGATGGAGTGATGTTCTGGAGAAGGGTACAGCCAGAGTGAAGTTGCTGCTTTCTGCCCGTCTTGTGGCATTAAAGCTTGTTTCTCTCTGTCCTCGAAGTGGATCCAAGTGTGATACGTTGACAATATTGGCCTTGTACATAGCAGTAAGGCCACCCACATCCCTCCTGTGTTGAAGGCTCTGCTGAAATGACAGATCTATCCAGGATGGGTCCAGGCGAGTGATGAGACGTCTTGCTGTTCTCTACTCTGTCAAGCAGTCACAGATGAGAGGGGGGTGGGGCAGGCAAACCAAGAAAGTGGAGCATACTCAAGGTGTGAGCGTACACGTGCCTCGTACAGAATCTTGCAACCCCTACTTTCAAGCAGATGCGAGATACGGCGAAGTGCTGTAAGCTTCCTGGCCGCTTTGTTTGCAAGATTTACAACATGGTTCTTCATGGTTAGTTTGGAGTCAAATTTCACCCCAAGGATGTCAACTTCTTCTCCAGGTGCCAACACCCTCCCATTCATCCTTACTACTGCACCAGCATTACCATCATGGTGCCTAGAGACGATCATCATTTGCGTTTTCTCAGGTGCAAATGTTACTTGCCATCTATTTCCCCAAGCTGATATAGCTCTTAGCTGGTGATTGATGTAGCTTAGAGCAGCTGGCATTTCTTCTCTTGGATAAGTGAATGTCAGTATACAGTCGTCTGCATATGCATGTGATTCTGGGACGAGATGAAGAAGTTGGTTGAAGAAGACATTCCATAACAATGGTCCCAGCACGCTTCCTTGTGGAACACTTGCCCCAATAGGATGTCTTGCTGATTCCGTTCCATTGAGAACTACCCTTAGAGATCTACCATGAAGGTAATCACTGAGGAGACATAGCGTAGAGCCTGCAATTCCCAGTGCTTGAAGTTTTGCTAAGAGGCCCTGGTGCCACACCCGGTCGAAAGCACCAGCAATGTCCAGTGCTACCACACAGCTGACTTTGGATTCATCCAGTGACTGGTGCCACTTAGTGGAGATTTTTAACAACAGATCAGCAGCAGAGTAACCTTTCCTGAAGCCATATTGACGATCACAAAGTAGTGAGTGGTAGTCAAAAAACTCTGTCATTTGTCTTGAGATTATTGTCTCAAGGATCTTACCAGTGATTGACAGGAGTGGCACTGGTCTGTAGTTGCTGATTTCTGCTCTGCTCTTCTTTTTGTGAACAGGGACTACATTTGCCTCTTTCCACAGAGAGGGCCATTTACACTGTACTAGGCAGTGCTGAAAGATGCGAGTTAGAGGTGCTGCTAGCTGGTCTGCACATCTTCACAGCAATCTTGGGCTCAACTTGTCTGGGCCCACAACCTTTTCTTGGTCAAGCGATTTAAGAAGGAAATGCACCTCCTCCTGCCTTATTGTCACCACTGACAGTTTTGACACAGTTCTTGCAGCTAGCCAAGGAGGGTCCCTTGCTGGATCAGGAACTTGCATTTTGGTAGCAAAGTGTTCGGCAAAGAGGTCCGCCTTCTCTTGACTACTAGTATAGGTGGTCCCATCCTGTCAATTTATAGGTGGAATGAGTTCATCAGGCAGATAACCTTGTCTGTCCTTGACCAGGGACCACCAGGTTTTGGAGCCTACCCTACCTGATGCTAGCTTTCTTGTCCACCTCCCATTTAGCAATGGCCCACTTTTGAACGTCACCCATATGCCTACAGGCTTGCCTGTGCAAGTTCCTGTTATAGGTGGTAGGATGTCTCTTATACCTTCAGCATGCTTTGTACTTAGCAGTAGCAGCTTCTCTACAACGAAAGCTAAACCAAGGCTGATCTGTAGGCTTCGTCACATATTGCCGGTGAGGAATGTGTTCTTGTTGTAGATTAAGGATGTGTTCAGTGAAGGCTTTCACTTGGTTGTCAACATCCCCTTGGAGAAGAGCATTCCAATCGGTGGTGGCAAGCTCAGAGCAAAGGGCTGGCCAATTACCTCTTTCCCATAGCCAGGTTGTGCGTGTGGACTCCTCACCTCGTTCTGTTGGGATATCTCTCTCTCTCTCTCTCTCTCTCTCTCTCTCTCTCTCTCTCTCTCTCTCTCTCTCTCTCTCTCTCTTTTTTTTTTTTTTTTTTTTTTTTTTTTTTTTTTTTTTTTTTTTTTTTTTTTTTTTTTTTATTTTACACAGGGTTTGACAAGGTTAAGGATCCCTAGCTTTATTGACAGCTATTTACAGGTTAAGGATTCCTAACTTTATTGGCAAGCTATGAGCTGTTACCTACATCAGCTCATTTGAAAGCATTTTTATTGTTATGAGACATACAAGTAGGGAACAGGATGAAGTTGGAGCCATCTGTGGGCCAGCATTTTCATTTGATCAACTGACGTTATCTCGTTGACATCATTATGCTGTACGAATGTGTTCCATACTCGAGTCATCCTGGGTATGTATGATCTCAGATGGAGTGATGTTCTGGAGAAGGGTACAGCCAGAGTGAAGTTGCTGCTTTCTGCCCGTCTTGTGGCATAAAAGCTTGTTTCACGCTGTCCTCGAAGTGGATCCAAGTGTGGTATTTTGACAATATTGGCCTTGTACATAACAGTAAGGCCACCCACATCCCTCCTATGTTGAAGGCTCTGCTGAAATGACAGATCTATCCAGGATGGGTCCAGGCGAGAGATGAGACGTCTTGCTCTGTTCTCTACTCTGTCAAGCAGTCGCAGATGAGAGGGGGGGGGGGCAGGCAAACCAAGAAAGTGGAGCATACTCAAGGTGTGAGCGTACTTGTGCCTCGTACAGGATCTTGCAACCCCTACTGTCAAGCAGATGCGAGATACGGCGAAGTGCTGTAAGCTTCCTGGCTGCCTTGTTTGCAAGATTTACAACATGGTTCTTCATGGTTAGTTTGGAGTCAAATTTCACCCCAAGGATATCAACTTCTTCTCCAGGTGCCAACATCCTCCCATTCATCCATACTGCACCAGCATTACCATCATGGTGCCTAGAGACGATCATCATTTGCGTTTTCTCAGGTGCAAATGTTACTTGCCATCTATTTCCTCAAGCTGATATACTCAGCTGGTGATTGATGTAGCTAGAGCACCGGGCATTTCTTCTCTTGGATAAGTGAATGTCAGTGTACAGTCGTCTGAATATGCATGTGATTCTGGGATGAGATGAGCTCTCTCTCTCTCTCTCTCTCTCTCTCTCTCTCTCTCTCTCTCTCTCCCTCCCTCTCTCTCTCTCTCTCTCTCTCTCTCTCTCTCTCTCTCTCTCTCTCTCTCTCTCTCTCTCTCTCTCTCTCTCTTTAAAGTGTCTGTGCGTGTTAACGTCAGATAGTATTTAAGTATTCCTAAAACAGTCAAATGGGTGACTGTTAAATGACCCCTTAAACAGTGATCATCTGACTTGGATATTTCTCATGCACTTAGTGGATCTCCATTTTCTGTTCTCGCGTTAGTTCTTTTTATGGCATTTATCTTATATATTACTTATTGCCGTTATGGCATGTTACATTTGGTTTACTTTTATTAGTTTAAAATAGTTAAAGGTAACTAAACTTAACTTAGGCTATATAACTTAAATCGAGAAATCTTTATTTTGCCGGGGTTGAAAATAGTATAAAATACCGACTAGTTGATGATTAAGACACATGTGCAACAGTTGGATATCTTTATTGCTGAAACTTTTCGCCTACACAGTAGACTTCTTCAGTCAGATACAGAACCAGTACGTGTAATAGTGCAAAGAAGATGTAATCAGTTCATTATCCTTGGAGAAATAGTATTTGACGTGGTCAGTCCCTGAGCCTGGAGAAGAGTTCAGCGCCACGGAGCTTAGTTCCTAAGCTGCCAGTCTGGCGTGGTTCCCCACATGGGTCTTCATAGTTACTGCAGTCTCATTTTTACTCAGTACGTTTGCTTCATCACTGATTGCCAAGTCTATTTTCCTGCCTTGGAAACGGCCTGTGTTAAAAAAATAGCAATAATTATTATAGTTATGTCCTTTCCGCACACTACGTTCGATGATGGTAAATGGTATCCGAGGTGAGTTTTAAGCGAGTGGTTTTTGTTACATAGTGACGAGTCCCTATACTATTCTCAGTGATAATGTTTGTGGTGTTACTGTTGTGCGTTAGTACACCCAGTGCACCTTTTTCAGACTTGCGCACTTACGGTACCAAATTTAGAGTGTAAGATGACAGGTTAATAAGTTGTATGTAGACTCATACGAGGCCGGCTTCATTAAGCTAGATGAGAGAGATGGGGGGGGGAGGTGGAAGGGAGGGGGGGGGGCAAGGTGGAAGAAGGGAGGGAGAGGGGAAGAGTTTGATGTTAACAAGAGGTTGGGATCCCCCATGGCTCTGCTGCGTCCCACAGACAAGGGCATCCCGACACCTTGAAGCATCACAATGAGGCAGGCATGGCAGGGGTTAGCAAGTAGAGGAGCATGGCAGGGATTAATAAGGAGAGGAATGGCAGGGGTTAGTAGGGAGAGGCATGGCAGGGGTTAGTAAGGAGAGGCATGGCAGGGGTTAGTATGGAGAGGCATGGTAGGTGTTAGTAAGGAGGAGTATGGCAGGGGTTGGCGTGGAGTGATAGGGTAGCAGGGTATGCTACTGGATTGAGGAGGATGGTTATGGCGCCTAAAAAGTCGTGGTTATGGTGGTGGTGATCGTGGTACGGACTAATGGTGGTGGTGATCATGGGGAAAGTTATGGATAGTTTCGAGAGCTTTATTTTTAGTAGCAGTAGTAGTAGTAGTAGTAATGATTACCGTGAAGCACTAAACACGTGAATAGAAGGGTTATTCATCTTAAGCAGCGGTGGAGGTTCCATTCATGAGATAATTACAGCCCGTCTTCTACCAAGTGAGGCTGATTACATCTTACGAGTCTTAGATAGATTGAGGAGTCAAGTCATCAATAAATAAACAGCCAGTTGAAAATAAAGGATTGAAAAAAAATATGATAGTAGAAGTTGTGAAGTTGAGAGAATTGGTCCAGCTGCTGGGTAGTTTAAGCTAAACAAAACAAACTACATTTCTATAAAATGGAGTATAGTATATTATACAGTTATTACAACTGACATACTAACTGTGTAAGCATTCATTTTAAGGTGCAAAGTATCTATAAGTAATCTGCGTTCAACCCATCTTGGTAGAGTACAGATACATAGAGCAAATCCGTATGTGGACAAAGTTTGGCTCACCTGTGTGCGTTACGTTGCTCACATAGCTTTACTGCTAGCGTCTCTCTGCTGCCCTCCAACTCTCCTCGTGTCCTTCCATTTACGTACAATCGTTCAACAGTAACATTGAACACAAATTTTTCTTTTGGCACCAAAACTGACCTAGAAACCTTGCCTATTTTACTTGCGCTGTATGACTACGTGTTTAGCGAATAATAATAATAATAATAATAATAATAATAATAATAATTAATTAATTAATTAATTATTAGTATTATTATTATTATTTAATTCTGCTTAATCCTACCCAGCTTGTCTGCCTTTCATGGGGGGTACACTGACGCTGTTGAAGCTTCCTTGATCGCTGGGAATTATCCCTTCCCTTCTTTGAATCAAACCTCATTACCTCTCATTCTCCAGACGCTGTAAGACCCTCCCGTAAATTATAAGAATAATCTTGTGTAAGCCCACATTTAGTTGGTGTCATTGTAAGCGTGAATGTACACTCTGGCAAAAAAAGGTCGCAGTTATATAAACCTTTACGACCTTATCTTTTTTTGCATTACACTTGCTCGTGACTCTTATCATTTAATAAATCCCATATATATCCCAGGTTGTTTTACTTGCTTATTTATCATCTGGGTTCCTTTATTCTTTCAATAAATCTCTAAAAATCCTTGTTTGCATTGTCATTAATTATTACTACATAGTAACTTTTATATCGTGGTCATGTTTCCTCTGACATGACCTTTGACGTTGTCAAATTAGGTTGTCCTAGCTTGTCTTTATATGAAGAGACTGAAACTTTGTAATAAATGAATTAAATAATTCAGAGTGGAGCGACGAGATTCTAACCAGCGTTCTAGCATTATCAGTCACTCCCACTCTGTTGGTGCAGTGAAATACGGCGACGGATTGGTAATCCCAGAACGCGGCTTCGAAACCCATCACCCCATTGATTTACGACATCTCTTTGGGCTTTGAATGTTTTCTATTTGCATGAAGTGGGGGACCCATGGAAGGACGGATTAACACTTGGTGGAGCGCCGCCCAGTCAAGTCTTCATTCTTGAGAGACTCCTTCAAATTTCTAGTTTGTCTTGATGATGGTGAAGGGCTTTTGATCTAAGGAATTAAAGCTACCATCCATTTCCTGGAATAAAACCTGGTCACCTCCCATTCCCCAGTCGCTGTATGATTCCAAGGCTGGGTGACCTAAAAAGAAAAACTTTCGTTTTTTTTTAAGTCACTGTGCCTCAGTAGGATACGGCCGGTTCGTTGATATATATATATATATATATATATATATATATATATATATATATATATATATATATATATATATATATATATATATATATATATATATATTAACAAGTCGGCCGTCTCCCACCGAGGCAGGGTGACCCCCAAAAAACAAGAAAATCCCAAAAAAGAAAATACTTTCATCATTCAACACTTTCACCTCACTCACACATAATCACTGTTTTTGCAGAGGTGCTCAGAACACAACAGTTTAGAAGCATATACGTATAAAGAGACAACATATCCCTCCAACCTGCTAATATCCCGAAACCCTCCTTTAGAGTGCAGGCATTGTACTTCCCATTTCCAGGACTCAAGTTTCGCCATCAAGTGGCTTTATCAATACAGATTCTTGGACATAATTAGAAGACAGTAGAACTATATACAGAAGATGAGGTAATCAGTCCCTCAGCCTTGGAGTTGGTGTTGAGAGCACCGTGGTGGTGGAGAATCTGGATCAAAGGCAAGGAGACTGGCGGTTATATAGGCGTCAGTGGATAGGGACGTGTAGCAGACGAGGTCATATATTTATGTTGTTGTAATCTTCGTTCACATTTTTTACAGTTTGACGTTAATAAACTTTATTGCAATTTTTACAGGGAATGTTATAGACACAGCCATTAACATTTTCTGAGGAATTTTTACTCAAATGTATAGTTGCTGTATCAAGTTTTTTTTAATACAAATTTGATTTTGAAATTCTCAAGTAGAGAAGGTATATCAAGAATGTTTTCATGGTAAGGATTTTGAAAAAGCTGAGAATGTTGTATCAAGGAGGTCCATGGTTGAGTGAAATATCCTATTCTGCTCATATGAAATCACAAGTGAGAAGAAGGTTGTGCATCCCTGCATTAAAGGAACAGGTGAAATATGTAAACAATTTTGTCGGACAACCTAACGTTTAAAGAACACAGTATAAAAGAATATAAGAATGTACTGCTAACTGTATTGAAAAAAGACGCATGTGCAAAGGAAGCTGTGTGTGTAGAGCTTTATCAAATCGGTGATTGATATGTTTGATAAACGTCTACACCACGAAACATACCAATTAATTGTAATTATGGTCAATAAATAATAATGTGAATTTATCGTAGTTTACAAAACAAGAAATACAACGTCACTGATGGTACTTCTTAAAGCACTTGTGTTCTCTGGCTTAGAATACTGTTTTCTCATCGCGTCTGTCTTTTTCAAGGCACTAGAAAATTTACATGAATCAATACTGCTTGCGTAGACTTGCTAAACCATTGAAACTATTGGAATTGCCTCTGGAAGATTACTCTTTAGAATGAATAAAACAGCGAGTCAAATTTATAAATGGAAAATACTCTGTTTCCTGGTTCCTAACTCGCCCCTTAAAACAGCCACTCAGAGAGGTACGGAAGGAAATGTAAGACAAACCCAATGGAAAGCAGGAGTGTCATTAACAGTGAAGAGTGTGTCAAATTCTGAGACCCACGACTTCTCATCCTTCTGCTATTATAAGTATGTTTCTCTGGTACAAGGACAGAAGCATAGCTATAAATGGAAACTAAAAACGTTTCCTCAGGTTGTACCAGATCAACCAGGTTGTGATTACTGTGACTCTGAGAGATGCAGGTAGCAAGGATGAATTATGTCGATCAAGATACAGTGAATAGACGGTCCCAGGGCCTTGAACTCAGCCAGCTGAGACACAGCTAAGTAACAGAGAGGGGAGAGAATGTAGGGATAGGGCACAAGATACATAATATAAGCAGAGAAATATAGACTAGGTCTGCGTAAGCCCTGTTAAAATCATCTGGTGCTAAATCCTTACTGCTCCGTCTACTTAAATCACCTTCAGTTACTTCTCAGGTACGTGCAGTCAACGAGGGCAGATAAATCATTCGTACCCACATCAGATAATCACCACGATTCGAGCCCACGTCCTTTAGAAAACCGGTCGAAAGGCTTTGGCATTTGAGCCACCAGGCAAGTAAAATGAGTGTGTAAATCCATTTTCGCATGCCATTGTTAGGTGGTGTAAACGTGATAGCCGGCCAGGATTACTCTGGTTCACCCAGCCATTTAGAGGCAAAGAAAACCGGCGCCGACTCTGAGGAGCTTCACGGGCGTAAAGTCAATGTCGGAATTTAATTATTGTGTTTGCTGCCTCCTTGTTTTCTCATTACGTTGGTGTTGGTGTTTGAATAAATGAATTTTTTTATGGCGTGTGTGGGTGAGACGAGGGGGAGGGGGGAATGGAGTCAAACTTTGGTATTTGTGTACAAAAATTTAGCTTGTTTTTCGTTTGTGTATGTATTTGCTTGTGCTTACGTGCGTACTCATCTGGCCCCGCCTCTAAATGACATACGACTGATGACACTAATTTCCTACCTAAAGGGGTTCTGTATCATGCCTATCATTAAAACGATGTATGGAACCTACTTCTGTGAGTTCATAGTGTAGGTTATGCTACTTCATTACCACCTTAAATTAAGGTTGAATTATTTCAGGGCCTTCTTGTTCCCGATTCCCTCCTTTCAATCTGTCTGTCCCTGTCTGCTCTATGGTGTACTCAGAGTATCATTTACATTATCAGGTCTTTCAGGTTCCATTTATCTTCGAAAGGTCGCTAGGTTAAGTTCTTCATATTTTCTGATCTCAGGTCAGCTCCTGCAGCTCCGGGATCAGTGTAATTGTGAACCTCTGAGTTTTTTCGTCGTTTCTTGACATGCTTAGTTTATTACTGTTTGGCAAAGAGAGAGTAATTGTGAGTGTGTGTGTTGAGAGAAAGAGAAAGAGAGAGAGAGAAAGATTAAGAGGGAGGGGAAGAGTGAGTGTACGAGTAATTACCTGTTTGTGGTTACTAGAGAGGATCCAGTCTACTGGTGTCCTGTCTGTTATTAATCACAGTTATATTAAGCGTCGCAGTATTTGTTTAATAACCTCTTTTAGCTCATTCCATTCGTGAACTAATTTTCATTGTAAAGAAATATATATTCAATGTATTTTACACCGATTCCTCAGCAATTTGATGTCTTGCACTCTCTCTTTCTTCCTGTTACTAATTCAGCGTTTATTTTTTTCTATTTTTTTTCTTGTAGTTTTCGTAAACTACCGTTTCATAATCCTCTCTTCAGCAATGATCAAATTAGCTCTTTGTTAATAGTTTAATAGGGAGACTAGAACTGAGCTTCATAATCTAAATGAGGCCTTATTAATGATGTGTAGAGATGTAGTATAACCTCTGGACTCCTGTTGCTTATACTTCTTGATATGAATAACAGTACGCTTAGGCATTGCTGTCTTGATTTCAGGTTGCTGCTTACCATAACTCTTAAATCCTTTTCACATTGTGTATGGCCATGTTCTGTATTATTTAGTATATAAGCGCTAGGGTTATTTACGTACACGAGCTTCAGGACTTTGTATTTATATCCATTGAACTGCATCTGCCACTTTTCTGACCACGACATGAGTTTGTCTAAATCGTCCTGAAGTTCTGTGACATCTTCCTCTGAATAAGTTATCCTGACTATTTTCTTGTCATCAGCGAATTTCCTCATATCACTAATTATTCCCTCGTCAAAGTCATGAATAACAATGGGCCTAAAACTGAGTCCTGTGGAACGCCACTTGTTACAGATACCCAATTAGATTTTACCACAATTATGCACACTCTCTGCCTCCTGTTGGTGAACCATGACTCGATCCATGACAGGACTTTTACCTCAGTACCATGAGCTGCCACTTTCTTTAACAGTCTTTTGTGTGGTACTCTGTCAGAAGCTTTACTAAAACCCAAATAAATGTTATCGAGTTCTTTATCACGATCAACAGCCTCAAATGCTTTACTGAAGAAGGTTATTAAATTACTTAGGCAGGAACGGCCCCTCGTGAATCCATGCTGAGTATCATTAACTAAATTGTGCTTATCGAACTGGCTTCTAATAATATCACCTATAATTGACTCTTAGTAATTTGCCAACAATTGTCCAACCTTTTCCCAAAACTAACCAAGCATTTGCTTCAGTACCTTAGATACTAATCAGTTTGTCGATAAATTGTCGATGCTACCAATGAATTCTCATTTGGTCTTTCCTTTACCTTCTAAATTGGCGCTCAGCAGTGGTCACTTCTCTTGATCTTGGTTGCTCTGGTGTTTTGTACTTGCCTGGAGTGCTGAGTGATCTCCCAGGTCAAAACATTCTTCAGATCTCACAGTTTCCTTCCTATAGTTCTCCCTATTGTATTATCTTTCAAACATATTTAATGCATTTGTTTACCAAAACCTACCTCGTGACCTAATAATGGTCCACTGCACTCACGTCTCCTCTCGTAGCTTCATTCAGAGGCAGTACACTCACTCCTGCTGTCTCTCACCTTCACTCAGAGGCAGTACACTCACTCACGTCTCCTCTCCTAGCTTCACTCAGAGGCAGTGCACACCTGCTCTCTCTCATCTTCACTCAGAGGCAGTATACTCACTCCTGCTCTCTCTCATCTTCACTCAGAGGCAGTATACTCACTCCTGCTGTCTCTCATCTTCACTCAGAGTCAGTACACTCACTCCTGCCCTCTCTCATCTTCACTCAGAGGCAGTATACTCACTCCTGCTCTCTCTCATCTTCACTCAGAGGCAGTGTACTCAATCCTGCTGTCTCTCATCTTCACACAGAGACAGTATACTCACTCCTGCTCCTTCTCATTTTCACTGAGAGACAGTACACTCACTCCTGCTCTCTCTCATCTTCACTCAGAGGTAGTACACTCACACTTGTTCTCTCTCAGCTTCTCACACGATAAAGTCATGACGATTAAGGTAGGCGGTGCTGGCCTTTCATGCGTCTTCCAGTGTTAACGCCACCAGGAGCAACAAAGTTTGTGGTAATTACAGCCATCACGACCTACCATACCTGTGGGGTGGGACAGGCAGGTACATGGAGGGAGAGAGGCAGCGGGAGAGGCGGGTAGATAGAAGAAGGGAGGGGAGAGGAGGATAGATGGAGAAGGAACGGCGGAAGTTTGGAAAGTGGAGCGAGAGAGGTAAAAAAGAGAATAGTGTGTGTTAGTTAGTTACCATTTTGTCCTAGGCACATGTCGATTAGACACTAGGCCTGTTGTATGTGTGTGTGTGTACTCACCTAGTTGTACTCACCTAGTTGAGGTTGCAGGGGTCGAGTCCAAGCTCCTGGCCCCGCCTCTTCACTGGTCGCTACTAGGTCACTCTCCCTGAACCATGAGTTTTATCGTACCTCTGCTTAAAGCTATGTATGGATCCTGACTCCACTACATCGCTTCCCAAACTATTCCACTTCCTGACTACTCTGTGGCTGAAGAAATACTTCCTAACATCCCTTTGATTCATTTGTGTCTTCAACTTCCAACTGTGTCCCCTTGTTACTGTGTCCAGTCTCTGGAACATCCTGTCTTTGTCTACCTTGTCAATTCCTCTCAGTATTTTGTAAGTCGTTATCATGTCCCCCCTATCTCTCCTGTCCTCCAGTGTCGTCAGGTTGATTTCCCTTAACCTCTCCTCATAGGACATACCTCTTAGCTCTGGGACTAGTCTTGTTGCAAACCTTTGCACTTTCTCTAGTTTCTTTACATGCTTGGCTAGGTGTGGGTTCCAAACTGGTGCCGCATACTCCAATATGGGCCTAACGTACACGGTGTACAGGGTCCTGAACGATTCCTTATTAAGATGTCGGAATGCTGTTCTGAGGTTTGCCAGGCGCCCATATGCTGCAGCAGTTATTTGGTTGATGTGCGCTTCAGATGTGCCTGGTGTTATACTCACCCCAAGATCTTTTTCCTTGAGTGATGTTTGTAGTCTCTGACCCCCTAGACTGTACTCCATCTGCGGTCTTCTTTGCCCTTCCCCAATCCTCATGACTTTGCACTTGGTGGGATTGAACTCCAGGAGCCAGTTGCTGGACCAGGTCTGCAGCCTGTCCACATCCCTTTGTATTTCTGCCTGGTCTTCGATCGAATGAACTCTTCTCATCAACTTCACGTCATCTGCAAACAGTGACACCTCGGAGTTTATTCCTTCCGTCATGTCGTTCACAAATACCAGAAACAGCACTGGTCCTAGGACTGACCCCTGTGGGACCCCGCTGGTCACAGGTGCCCACTCTGACACCTCGCCTCGTACTATTACTCGCTGCTGTCTTCCTGACAAGTATTCCCTGATCCATTGCAGTGCCTTCCCTGTTATTCCTGCTTAGTCCTCCAGTTTTTGCACTAATCTCTTGTGTGGTACTGTGTCAAACGCCTTCTTGCAGTCCAAGAAAATGCAATCCACCCACCCCTCTCTCTCTTGTCTTACTGCTGTCACCATGTCATAGAACTCCAGTAGGTTTGTGACACAGGATTTCCCGTCTCTGAAACCATGTTGTCTGCTGGTGATGAGATCATTCCTTTCTAGATGTTCCACCATTCTTCTCCTGACAATCTTTTCCATGATTTTGCATGCTATACATGTCAGTGACACTGGTCTGTAGTTTAGTGCTTCATGTCTGTCTCCTTTTTTAAAGATTGGTACCACATTTGCTGTCTTCCATGCCTCAGGCAATCTCCCTGTTTCGATAGATGTATTGAATATTGTTGTTAGGGGTACACATAGCGCCTCTGCTCCCTCTCTCAGGACCCATGGAGAGATGTTATCTGGCCCCATTGCCTTTGAGGTATCTAGCTCACTCAGAAGCCTCTTCACTTCTTCCTCGGTTGTGTGTACTGTGTCCAGCACATGGTGGTGTATTCCACCTCTCCGTCTTTCTGGAGCCCCTTCTGTCTCCTCTGTGAACACTTCTTTGAATCTCTTGTTGAGTTCCTCACATACTTCACTGTCATTTCTTGTTGTCTCTCCTCCTTCCTTCCTTAGCCTGATTACCTGGTCCTTGACGGTTGTTTTCTTCCTGATGTGGCTGTATGTGTGTGTGTGTGTGTGTGTGTGTGTGTGTGTGTGTGTGTGTGTGTGTGTGTGTGTGTGTGTGTGTATGTGTGTGTGTTAGTTACCATTTTGTCCTAGGCACATGTCGATTAGACACTAAGCCTGTTGTATGTGTGTGTGTGTGTGTGTGTGTGTGTGTGTGTGTGTGTGTGTGTGTGTGTGTTACCATTTTGTCCTAGGCACATGTCAATTAGACACTAGGCCTGTTGTATTTGAGTGTGTGTGTGTGTGTGTGTTAGTTACCATTTTGTCCTAGGCACATGTCAATTAGACACTAGGCCTGTTGTATGTGTGTGTGTGTGTGTGTGTGTGTGTGTGTGTGTGTGTGTGTGTTGTTAACCATTTATTAAAGCGTGTGTGTGTGTTTACTTACCTATTTATGGTTGCAGGGGTTTAGTCACAGCTCCTGGCCCCCTGCCTCTTCGCTGGTCGCTACTAGGTTCTCTCTCTCCCTGCTCCATGAGCCTTATTGTATCTCTTCTTAAAGCTATGTATGGATGATGATTATGTGTGTGTGTGTGTGTGTGTGTGTCTGTATGTATGTGTGTGTGTGTGTGTGTGTGTGTGTGTGTGTGTGTGTGTGTGTGTGTGTGTGTGTGTGTGTGTGTGTGTGTGTGTGTGTGTATGTGTGTGTGTGTGCGTGTGTGCGTGTTTATATAATAAGAACACATCGTTATGTATTAGTGAAACATGCAACGAGACCATAAACAATGATCTTGGTGAAGTAAGTCACGAGCACAAATCATGGTCTGGCTGTGCAAGCAACACATTCAACTGTTAAAATTAATACACCATACTGAATAATACAGAATTTATTACATAACAGATATAAAAATCTTAAAATGTCTCCAAACACCCAGATGCTTGTAATATAACCGTAACAGGTTTCCAGCTCGGCTAAGAGTCAAGATTTTCTGGTGCTTGGCTGGTCAACCAGGCTGTTGCTGTTGGCGGGCCTCCAAGAGCAACAACCTCGTTGCTCTGGTTCTTGGCAGAAGTAGTGATTTAGTTTCCTCTTGAACAAGTCTACATACGTACTTCCCAGCAGTGTTTCTCATGTCGTCTGGTAGAATGTTGAATAGTCTAGGGCACCTCTTCCGCAACACCCTCTTCCTGGACGCCCCTTCCTCTCCCCCATCCCCCGCAACACTCACTTCCTGGACATCCACCTTCTTCCCTTAACATCCTCTCCCTTGAACATTCCCCTCCTCGCAATTCTAACTGTAAAAGACACCATTACTGCTCCCTTCCATCTGTTCCCTTATCTTCTTCATCAGACATCGCCTAATTAATAGATAGTGGTGGAAATACAGCAGCGGGTCCTTTTTCACAGCGCCCTCGACTCACAACAGAAGGACCCGGGTTCGATCCTGGGGTGGGTGGAGACGTTGGGCATGTTTCATTGTACATGATGCTCTCCGAGAAGTAAAGTACCTAGATGTCATCTGGGTGTTCTGTGTGGCATCCTGGCCACGGGAAGAAGAGAGTGCACCTTAGGTAGGACTGGGAAGTGAGCTCAGGCAAAATACAGATTAAATTAGAAACAGATACAGGTGCAAAGAGATGCACGTCCAAATACAAGTACAAACTGATGCAGGTACAGATACAAGTACAAACTGATACACGCCCAAATACAAGTACAAACTGATACACGTACAGACACAAGTACAAACTGATACAGGTACAAATACAAGTACAAACGGATACACGTACAGATACAAGTACAAACATACAGGTTCAAACGGATACAAATATTTGGTACAAGAAAATACTCGTACAAACTGATAACGATACATGAAAATACACGTACATTCGGATGAAAGTACAAACATCGAGGTACAAACAGTTACAAGTACTAACATACAGTCACAAACAGTTACAGGTGTAAACATATACAGATACAAACAGATACAGGTACAAACATATACGTACGAAGGTATCCAGGTTCAAAGACACATACAAACACACACAGGTACAAACTTACACTGATCAAACACAGATGTTGATTCAATTTTTCTATCACAGGTACACACAAAGGTGCAATAGCTCATTAGGCAACACTTGAGGCTGGTGCCTTCACCTTGCTAGTGCTTATGTGATATCAAGTGCATGCAATCCAAATTGGGTATTCAGTCATCTTGCACCTGTGGGGCTTATAATGGGTTAATTAACAATCATGGGGGGACTCGTCGACCCAGTGTACGAAACATCCATTGGGATGGAAGTGATGTGAGAAGTCAATTTGCAGCTGCGGATTCTTTCAGGGGAGGAGCCTGGATGCCGGCCTAGGAATCCCGATTCAAAGACTTGGAGATATTCTTCACCTGGATAAAGTCTGATTTTCCCTCACGAACTTCCCCCATGCGCTGTATGACTTCTACGGGTTTAGCGCTTTTCCATGATTATAACTATTACAATAATATAAAATACTACTACCGCCGCCGCCGCCACCACCACCACCACCAATAATAATAATCATAATAATAATAATAATAATACATCTGCAGATAACGTGTGCAGATTTGCCCAGTTTTATACAAGAAAATTTGATCTTTCGTACAGGAAATAATGCATTTCTGTAGAGTTTATTATACACAGTGAACGAGGCTGACGAAAGCAGAGTTAAAAAAGGAGCACATGGAAGTTACTTCACTCAAGATATCTTCACTTTTTTTTGGTCGCTTTATTGTATTTATTTTCCTTGTGGTTATTTATCACAGTGCCACGTTCTTCGATGGTGAATCCTCGACGCGACTACCATGCACTACCCAGGGCAGATTAGTTGCAACTGTGGCAGCAGCAGCAGCAGCATTAGTGTTACTGGTGGTTGTAAGAGTGGATGACATACAATCCTAACATGTGCGCAACACTGGTGTCTTCTCGTGTCGAAACATTTCAGTACTATAAATACCCTAGTGCTGCACATAGCCATACATAGCACCACATAGTGCCGTACATAGCACCATAGTCAAGCTGATCAGGAAATGATTTATGGAACTTCTCAAGTTCTCTCTTGAGGACAAGAAAGGGTCTGTTGGTAATCCCCTTTATGTATGAAGGGAGAGTAGTGGTAGCAGTAGCGGCAGTGGTAACATAAGTGGTAATAGTAAGTTCAAACTCTTACTTTCACATTTAATATCACTGCACGTTGTTAGAGACAGCATTGTAATTCCCTTCACCCACTTCATACTGGCAGTGCTGCCAGCGTAGGTACATAAGTAAGTACAGGAACATATGCAGGTACAGGAGACACTGTTAACGCTCGTATTCACTATACTCTCACTAGAATGACTGTGTCGTGTTGCATTAACTTTGTGTTACATAAATTCATCAAACGTGATTACTTCTCATTATCCACGTGCTGTTTGAACCTTAATGATTTACCATAATTACAATAAATTTTAGGTGATATTATGTTGTTTGGTGACACTATTGTTGTTACAGTGTTTGTCAACTTGTTCTACAGAAAATTCTTCGAGCGGTGCATTTTTTTTAATATATTTTCTGGTTTTCGGCCGAAAACTTCTTGCAGTTTTGGGGCCAAAAGATATCGAAGTTGACGTTTTTAATGTATTCAGGGTTTAAGAACGTAATTTTTCTTAAGTTCTGGTCAGCTCTTTTGGGTCGGGATCATAATAATGATGAGGGTGAAGAAGACACGTAGTTGTGGCTGTGGCTGTGGCTGAGGCGGTAATGATGGTGGTGGTGGTAATGGTGAGGCGTTGTAGTGGTGGATATGATGTCTCTGGCAGTGGTAATTGTGGTGGCATGGCGGTGCAGGTGGCTGTTGGGCAGTGGAGGCAATTGGTGGTGCAGCCAGCAGCTGGCTGCACAGTACACACACAAACTACTAAACTTTCTGTTCTAACTAGATAAAGCCGCCACACATATCCCACTTTTTAGATTTGGCGAGGTTTTGTCTTTTGTGTTTTCCTTTCTGCATTATAAGTTGGTTTAATTTCGAATTTAAGAAGAGCTCTGACATCAGTCTGAAAACATAAATCCTATGTACTGTAATATATACATTTGAGAAGTACTGTAGATATTCAATGCAAAATTTAAATTAAAAAAAAAAACACTGATTAAAAGAGTGAAAGTATAAAGAACATGCATAAGATAATGCCAATGTCAGGGAAGTTGAGCATACAGTAGTGTGCATATTAATTGGGACAGTGATGATATAAGAAATTTATTTTGAAAATTAATGTTTATTTAAAAAAATATATGGCAGTGATGTGACAGATAATTGATTTAATAAGAGATATGCTTTTATAAGCATTGCTACACGCTTAGACATAGAATCGACGAGTTCGTCTTGATACCAGGTCCTGATACCAGCAGCTCTTCACAGTTGAAGTCCTGTTTCGCTATCCTGCGTTTGGTTATTACCCGTAGATTCTCAGCTGGGCTGAGGCCAGGAGAGTTTCCAGGCCAATTTAGAACGTTTAGCCCACTCTCTTCGAAGAATGTCAGCATTTTTCTGGAAGTGTGGCGTGCAGCAAAATCCTGCTTCAAAATGCCTTCTCCATCAGGAAAGTCTCTATCCACAATGGACAGCAAATGAGTTGCTAGATTGCGTTGCATTCCTCACTGATCATAGTTCCTTGAATAACAAGCCGCTCAGGGCTTTATCAGTAAAACTACCTCAAAATATCTTAGGTGGATATTTTGACGCTTGTTGAATGTGTCCATTCCGAAGAAGTTCGCCTTTGCTTCGTCTCCCTACCGCTGATCTGTGCCCATGTACTTCAAAATACGCCTCATCTGAAAATATAACTTTTCTCCACCTATCTGTCGTCCATTTCTTATGATCGAGTGCCCACCGCAACTGTTTTTTTCTTCATAGAAGCAGTCAACTATTGTTTCTTTACCGGCTTTCTGTCACTTCTTCCAGCTTCAAGGAACCTTCGTCGAACAGTTGAAGAATCAATATCTACGCCAGTTGA
Source organism: Cherax quadricarinatus (assembly GCF_038502225.1). Taxonomy (NCBI): domain Eukaryota; kingdom Metazoa; phylum Arthropoda; class Malacostraca; order Decapoda; family Parastacidae; genus Cherax; species Cherax quadricarinatus. The sequence goes on from NC_091316.1 coordinate 10,063,242, forward strand.
AGCCATATCTCTCTGTAGATCTTTGCTGGTTTTCTTGGGATCCTTCACACTATTTCTTATGATGCCTTGTCACCGTGAGGTGCTGTCTTACGTTTTCTTCCACACCTTCCTCGACGCAGCGCTCCACAGTCACCAGTGTCGTCAGCTCTCTTTAGAATCCGACCAGTTAGGTTAGGTAAGGTTTGTCAGGAAACAGGACAAGTGTTTTCTGACGCAGGTCTTAGTCAGTTGATGACCCTACTTTGGAGCTTTGGTCATCTGACCGAGGCATTCCGCTGGCTTACCGGTCCACCCCTTTAAAAATTATGGTCATTTATAACCATGTTATTCTGACTTATCCGACCCGTAGTTGACTCTGCTCGGCTCAAATTTTCGGTGATCTGTTTGATACTCAAATAAGCATGTTTTCTACGACCTACAATACTTGAACGCTTCCTAGGTGTAACATTCTCATGTACTTCAGCAGTAATCATGAATTAAAGGGGAGAATTGGGCGAAACCACATTAATCACAGAGCAGCTGTTATAGCACTGACTTGAGTCACAGTGTAGCACCGTAGCTGGATGGTTGCCAGAAGTCGGTAGCAAACTCTTCTGAAAAGAACCCAAACTACATTAATTAAACAGTAGACTAAGGCACAGTATGAGATAATCACAAAATTTACTCCTCTCCCAATTAATATGCACACTACTGTATGCAGACAGAGAGAGGATGGGAGGGGGGGGGAAATTAAAGCCTAACAGATCACCAAGAACAGCTAGTAATCCCTGGGAGTCCAGCATCACCAGAGATAGAGAAGGTATTCAGGTTTTACCATGGAAGGGAAGGATAGCTCCAATTCCTTGGATAAAGAGCCCCTCACCAGCACCGAGGCACCTTTTTTAAGAGGATCCAGCAGCCCAGGATAGGAAGAATGGGGAAAAAGGGAAGAACATGGAGGAAAGCAACAAGAGCATTAACCTACCAAGGTGCAGACTATTCAGGGCACTCTTGTTTATGCTCCGTCAGAGAATGGATGGTGCCAAGTGTCACTTCCTGCCAGAAGCCAGAATAGTGCCATGTGTCACTTCCTGCCAGGAGCCAGAATAGTGCCATGTGTCACTTCCTGCCAAGAGCCAGAATAGTGCCAGGTGTCAGTGTTCCTGTCAGGAGCCAGAATAGTGCCAGGTGTCACTGATTTATCTACTCCTGAGCTCATCTCTTGTAATGGTTCACAATAAAACTTGAGAATCCATTGTATCAACATCTTGTAATGAGTCTTTTGTTGACATCCAGTCACCCAGTCACTCTACTATATATTATTATAGTTATATGAATATATAAACCCTTGTGGAAGCACAAATGGAGCTTACTTATTGAATTCCGAGGTGGCAGTCGCGTATACCCTTAAGCATCCATAAATGGTCTTTAATTTATCATTGGCTTTTCATTTATAGAGTTCTGAATAGTACTGTTTATGTGATGTATATATATATATATATATATATATATATATATATATATATATATATATATATATATATATATATATATATATATATATATATATATATATATATATATATATATATATGTCGTGCCGAATATGTAAAACTTGTGATCTTGGCTTAAATAGCAACGCTCATCTTGCCATATAAGACAAGCGAAAATTTGTGTATGCAATAATTTCGCCAAAATCATTCTGAATATAACGAGAAAAATATATTTCATTGTGTTTGTTGAGTATTAAATTACTGTAAACGCATCTAAAATATATTTAGTTGGATTAGGCTAAAATAAATTGCGTTTGTTATAATAAGGTTAGGTAAGTTTTCTAAGATTCTTTTGGTGCAAAATTATAAATTTTTACATTAACATTAATGAAAAAATATATCTTTAAGCGTATAAGAGAAAATTTTAGAAAGGACTTAATTTTAAATGAGTTCTTGCTAATTGACCAGTTTTACCTATTAGGCACGACATATATATATATATATATATATATATATATATATATATATATATATATATATATATATATATATATAAATATAATATATATATATATATATATATATATATATATATATATATATATATATGTCGTGCCGAATATGTAAAACTGGTCAATTAGCAAGAACTTATTTAAAATTAAGTCCTTTCTGAAATTTTCTCTTATACGTTTAAAGATATATTTTTTTTCATTATTGTTAATGCAAAAAATTTTCATTTTGCACTAAAAGAATCTTAGAACACTTACCTAACCTTATTATAACAAGAGCAATTTATTTTAGCCTAACCCAACTAAATATATTTTAGATTTGTTTACAATAATTTAATACTAAACAAACACAGTGAAATATATTTTTTTCGTTAGGTTCAGAATGATTTTGGCAAAATTATTGCATACACAAATTTTCACTTGTCCTATATGGCAAGATGAACGTTGCTATTTAAGCCAAGATCGCAAGTTCTGCCTATTCGGCACGCCATATATATATATTTATATGAATATATATATATATATATATATATATATATATATATATATATATATGTCGTGCCGAATAGGCAGAATTTGCGATCTTGGCTTAAATAGCAACGCACATCTTGTCATATAGGACAAGCGAAAATTTGTGTATGCAATAATTTTGCCAAAATCATTCTTAACCTAACGAAAAAAATATATTTCACTGTGTTTGTTTAGTATTAAATTATTGTAAACAAATCTTAAATATATTTAGTAGGGTTAGGCTAAAATAAATTTCTCTTGTTATAATAAGGTTAGGTAAGTTTTCTAAGTTCCTTTTGGTGCAAAATTAAAAATTGTTACATTAACATTATTGAAAAAAATATATCTTTAAATGTATAAAAGAAAATTTCAGAAAGGACTTAATTTTAAATGAGTTCTTGCTAATTGACCAGTTTTACATATTCGGCACGACATATATATATATATATATATATATATATATATATATATACAGTACAATCACAGACGATCCTATCAATGCAGAACAAGCTACATGGGGATGAAAATCTTTAGCTCTAGATCCTTGCACTCGTTCGTCGTCAGGAGCTATGCAATGTTGCAAAACAACAGATAGGAGGGGAAAATTCTCTCTGGAGGCCCATGACATAGAGTGCCGTTGTCTTCACTTTGATACTAGTTGTGAACAAATTACACAGGTACAGGGTAAGTTTTTACTGTGATACCTTTTCGCTCTATGTAGAGCTTTATCAATGAGTTCATTGACTTGATAATGCTCTTCACAGAACGAAACGTTGTCTCTATACAAGCTTATTGTGCAACTGTCTCAATTTTTTCATAACTGTCGGCGGTACGCTGCTGTTCCCGCCCTGATGCTAGTTATTTCATTGTGGATAATTCGGAGCAGCAGACACCACACCCACGAGCCCATCTAGGGCGGGGAAATTGTCAGAGCGGGAGCTTGTTACCATCTGCAGCTCACAAACCTAACCTAACCTAACCCACGAGCCCTCCTAGGGCGGGGAAGACGGTAGACCAGAGGCCTAGGGGCCTGGGGGACAGTTGGTCCCAGAAGATGAGGTACTTGTACTTCCTCCAATGGGAGACGTAGGTCTCACGACACTCCCTAGACAGGGAGCTAAGGCCGGGTCACCATCTGGTAAAGACCTGCACCGGGAGAGTACCGGCGAATCGAGGAGGAAGTAAGGTAATTTGGTCTGTATTGGCCATACACCTCTTAACCAGACGGCTAGTGAATGAATGATGGTCAGTGTGTCTCCTGTAGGTCACGTTGCCAGGGTGAGAAACGGTCGATGTAGAAAAAAAAATGTTTCTTGGTTTGTTGATATATTTTTCATATGTAGTTCAGGCTTACGGGTTGCCAGGAAACAGGACAAGTGTTTGCTGTAGCAGGTCTTACTGAGGGTGTGTTTGCCTTTTATATAATGGTTTGGTTGGCTGACGGTGTTGCCAAGTGTAGTAGAATGACTGTGCAGAGTTATGATATATTCTGACCTTCAAATTGATTATTAGATATTTACAGTTTTACATCTTCCTCTTCCTTTACTCGGACAAATGTCCCTCTGAGCCGTATGACTCCTGTGGGTTTACCGCTTCTCCCTAATTATAATAAAAGGTGTTAATCGACGAGTGTGCAACCCGCGTATTATATCTTAGCAGGATAACCTTGTACCTCTGTCTACACGGTGTTAGATAAAAGAACACAGATGCAATTAAAGACTTTTCGCTCTCCTGGAGAGTGAAACGTGGCCACAATAAAATGTCACATTAGTTGCAACTGTGTCCTTTTACCTATTAATTTGTTAGTAATTCTACCATTATTACTAATTGCCTACAGGGTATACGTGTATACCCCTGTGTACAGGGTATACATGTATACCATTGTTATATACGGAATGCATGCACTATCCAGAGCATCACATTTATTTTTATTTGATTACATGGAGAGCTAAACAGGTGTAAGTCATTCAGTACAAGGAGTGGTAGAGGCTATTGTCTTCCCTCCGCTTAGTGAGGCTAAGCCTCTGACCAGTGAAGACTATTAGTAAGCGCGTCCCCCGCCACACGTATCTTGGGCCACAAGCTTCTGGTCAATCGTCGAGTTTGCAAACACTCAATCAGCGATTCTAACTGCCCAAGAGCTGTACCACAAGCAAAACCCTTGCCTCTCCCGGAAAAAAAGTAACGTGTTAGGCTTCCAGTTGCGTTAGAGTGCGCATGTTGTGTGCATTTTAAAGGCTTCATCAAGGACGTATATTTACATTCATTGTGTGAGCAGTTTTAGTCAGTGGTTACAGCTTGCATCCTTGATAGATTCAATTATCGTTATTTTTCTTGTGTTTTATTCACCTCTACGCTAACTCCGCAACTCTGTTCGGCGGGAAATGCTGGCCAGCATAATCTCAAATCAATATCTTGGCGGAGGTTAAAGCTGTTTATAGTCTAGTGGCATAATAAATACGTCTGCTCATGATTAATTCACTGCTGCTTACATGATCTATTAATAAAGGATTTGTAATAGCTTTCAGACGCATGTAGGCACTCATACTGCCCTTCTCCCATGCCTAGTTCACTTACTCATTCTCTCGTTCCTGTGGTTCACTCATTCATTTTGCTCTTCTCCCATTCCTGTGATCCAAGCACTAATTTTGCTCTTTTCCAACTCTTTAAAACATACACAATACATAGTGAAGCCTCTGTTTGCAGTATTTATAAATCTATGTAAAGACAGGATTTTTGAGAGCGTCATCAGACTTGAAGTGACATATTACAGGCAAGTCTGAAGAAAAAAGTTGCAGAATGAGCTTTTATTGGGACGGCGTTTCGATCTTTGTAGAGCTTCATTGAGTCATGGACTTGATAGTCATCAAATCTTGCGACTTGATAAAGCTCTGCACAAAACAAAACGTTGTTCGAATTTAATAACCCGTCCTTCACATTTATTTCCTTGTGTGTGAAAATGCACGCACCCAGGATACATTTATTTCATAGACGAAAATCACCCATATTGTTTTAATTTGATTATTGTTGAGTAACTATACCGAAATTTTCATTAATATACGTTAACCAAACGAAATCTAGCATAACTAGCCACACAAAATCAAAGTAAAAACCCAGCCAAACAAAAATCTAACCTAAAATAACAAATATTGAATTTCATGAATTCTGAATCATATAGAAATGCACCGACAACATTTTGTGTAAAACTGGCTTCCCTGATTGGATAACTGGTTGAATTAAGTTGATCTGCAGCTTGTGGCGTTCTCTTCACGCCTCACCATTACCTTCTGCTGAATATTGACATTCCTCAGCGCGATGAGCGACAAACGATTCCTCCAGAGAGTGAGAAATAGATATCGTAAGAGCGATTTAGAAGAACCGGATTTATTCAGTGTTGTGAGGCGAACTTTGAGATGTGACAGTATAAATAGTTTAATGAAAATAATTACTGGGCATACTCCTCGTGATTCTGAGATGTACTCTAGTTTCACTCAATAAAATATAACACGTAACAATAGTTTTAAAATTACAGAGGCAAAATCAGAGTGCAACGAAGCGAGATTATATATATATATATATATATATATATATATATATATATATATATATATATATATATATATATATATATATATATATATATATATATATATATATATATATATATATATATATATGTCGTGCCGAATATGTAAAATTGGTCAGTTAGCAAGAACTCATTTAAAATTAAGTCCTTTATAAAATTTTCTCTTGTACGTTTAAAGATATAATTTTTTCATTAATGTTAATGTAAAAAAATTTAATTTTGCTCCAAAAGAATCTTAGAAAACTTACCTAACCTTATTATAACAAGAACAATTTATTTCAGCCTAACCCAACTAAATATATTTTAGATTTGTTTACAATAATTTAATACTAAACAAACACAGTGAAATATATTTTTTTCGTTAGGTTCAGAATGATTTTGGCGAAATTATTGCATACACAAATTTTCACTTGTTCTATATGGCAAGATGAGCCAGGATCGCAAATTCTGCCTATTCGGCACGACATATATATATATATATATATATATATATATATATATATATATATATATATGGAGAAGAGAGGAATGCAGAGGAGAGAGAGAGATTTTGGGAGATGTTAAGTGAATGTATAGGAGCCTTTGAACCAAGTGAGAGAGTAATTGTGGTAGGGGACTTGAATGCTAAAGTAGGAGAAACTTTTAGAGAGGGTGTGGTAGGTAAGTTTGGGGTGCCAGGTGTAAATGATAATGGGAGCCCTTTGATTGAACTTTGTATAGAAAGGGGTTTAGTTATAGGTAATACATATTTTAAGAAAAAGAGGATAAATAAGTATACACGATATGATGTAGGGCGAAATGACAGTAGTTTGTTGGATTATGTATTGGTAGATAAAAGACTGTTGAGTAGACTTCAGGATGTACATGTTTATAGAGGGGCCACAGATATATCAGATCACTTTCTAGTTGTAGCTATACTGAGAGTAAAAGGTAGATGGGATACAAGGAGAATAGAAGCATCAGGGAAGAGAGAGGTGAAGGTTTATAAACTAAAAGAGGAGGCAGTTAGGGTAAGATATAAACAGCTATTGGAGGATAGATGGGCTAATGAGAGCATAGGCAATGGGGTCGAAGAGGTATGGGGTAGGTTTAAAAATGTAGTGTTAGAGTGTTCAGCAGAAGTTTGTGGTTACAGGAAAGTGGGTGCAGGAGGGAAGAGGAGCGATTGGTGGAATGATGATGTAAAGAGAGTAGTAAGGGAGAAAAAGTTAGCATATGAGAAGTTTTTACAAAGTAGAAGTGATGCAAGGAGGGAAGAGTATATGGAGAAAAAGAGAGAAGTTAAGAGAGTGGTGAAGCAATGTAAAAAGAGAGCAAATGAGAGAGTGGGTGAGATGTTATCAACAAATTTTGTTGAAAATAAGAAAAAGTTTTGGAGTGAGATTAACAAGTTAAGAAAGCCTAGAGAACAAATGGATTTGTCAGTTAAAAATAGGAGAGGAGAGTTATTAAATGGAGAGTTAGAGGTATTGGGAAGATGGAAGGAATATTTTGAGGAATTGTTAAATGTTGATGAAGATAGGGAAGCTGTGATTTCGTGTATAGGGCAAGGAGGAATAACATCTTGTAGGAGTGAGGAAGAGCCAGTTGTGAGTGTGGGGGAAGTTCGTGAGGCAGTAGGTAAAATGAAAGGGGGTAAGGCAGCCGGGATTGATGGGATAAAGATAGAAATGTTAAAAGCAGGTGGGGATATAGTTTTGGAGTGGTTGGTGCAATTATTTAATAAATGTATGGAAGAGGGTAAGGTACCTAGGGATTGGCAGAGAGCATGCATAGTTCCTTTGTATAAAGGCAAAGGGGATAAAAGAGAGTGCAAAAATTATAGGGGGATAAGTCTGTTGAGTGTACCTGGCAAAGTGTATGGTAGAGTTATAATTGAAAGAATTAAGAGTAAGACGGAGAATAGGATAGCAGATGAACAAGGAGGCTTTAGGAAAGGTAGGGGGTGTGTGGACCAGGTGTTTACAGTGAAACATATAAGTGAACAGTATTTAGATAAGGCTAAAGAGGTCTTTGTGGCATTTATGGATTTGGAAAAGGCGTATGACAGGGTGGATAGGGGGGCAATGTGGCAGATGTTGCAAGTGTATGGTGTAGGAGGTAGGTTACTGAAAGCAGTGAAGAGTTTTTACGAGGATAGTGAGGCTCAAGTTAGAGTATGTAGGAAAGAGGGAAATTTTTTCCCAGTAAAAGTAGGCCTTAGACAAGGATGTGTGATGTCACCGTGGTTGTTTAATATATTTATAGATGGGGTTGTAAGAGAAGTAAATGCGAGGGTTTTGGCAAGAGGCGTGGAGTTAAAAGATAAAGAATCACACACAAAGTGGGAGTTGTCACAGCTGCTCTTTGCTGATGACACTGTGCTCTTGGGAGATTCTGAAGAGAAGTTGCAGAGATTGGTGGATGAATTTGGTAGGGTGTGCAAAAGAAGAAAATTAAAGGTGAATACAGGAAAGAGTAAGGTTATGAGGATAACAAAAAGATTAGGTGATGAAAGATTGAATATCAGATTGGAGGGAGAGAGTATGGAGGAGGTGAACGTATTCAGATATTTGGGAGTGGACGTGTCAGCGGATGGGTCTATGAAAGATGAGGTGAATCATAGAATTGATGAGGGAAAAAGAGTGAGTGGTGCACTTAGGAGTCTGTGGAAACAAAGAACTTTGTCCTTGGAGGCAAAGAGGGGAATGTATGAGAGTATAGTTTTACCAACGCTCTTATATGGGTGTGAAGCGTGGGTGATGAATGTTGCAGCGAGGAGAAGGCTGGAGGCAGTGGAGATGTCATGTCTGAGGGCAGTGTGTGGTGTGAATATAATGCAGAGAATTCGTAGTTTGGAAGTTAGGAGGAGGTGCGGGATTACCAAAACTGTTGTCCAGAGGGCTGAGGAAGGGTTGTTGAGGTGGTTCGGACATGTAGAGAGAATGGAGCGAAACAGAATGACTTCAAGAGTGTATCAGTCTGTAGTGGAAGGAAGGCGGGGTAGGGGTCGGCCTAGGAAGGGTTGGAGGGAGGGGGTAAAGGAGGTTTTGTGTGCGAGGGGCTTGGACTTCCAGCAGGCATGCGTGAGCGTGTTTGATAGGAGTGAATGGAGACAAATGGTTTTTATTACTTGACGTGCTGTTGGAGTGTGAGCAAAGTAACATTTATGAAGGGATTCAGGGAAACCGGCAGGCCGGACTTGAGTCCTGGAGATGGGAAGTACAGTGCCTGCACTCTGAAGGAGGGGTGTTAATGTTGCAGTTTAAAAACTGTAGTGTAAAGCACCCTTCTGGCAAGACAGTGATGGAGTGAATGATGGTGAAAGTTTTTCTTTTTCGGGCCACCCTGCCTTGGTGGGAATCGGCCGGTGTGATAATAAAAAATAAAATATATATATATATATATATATATATATATATATATATATATATATATATATATATATATATATAATCATCTTTCAACGCACCAGCCGTATCCCACTGAGGTGGGGTGGCGGCCCAAAAAGAAAAACAAAAGTTTCTCTTAAATTTAGTAATATATACAGGAGAAGAGGTTACTAGCCCCTTGCTCCCGGCATTTTAGTCGCCTCTTACGACACGCATGGCTTATGGAGGAAAAATTCTGTTCCATTTTCCCCATGGAAATAAGAAGAAATGAATAAGAACAAGAGCTTGTAAGAAAATAAAAGATAACCCAGAGAGGTGTGTATATATACGCTTGTACATGCATGTGTAGTGCGACATAAGTGTAAGTAGAAGTAGCAAGATGTACCTGAAATCTTGCATGTTTATTAGAGAAAAAAGACATACAATCCTACCATCATATAAAACAAGTACAGGCTTTCTTTTTTACACTCACTTGCAGGATGTTAGTACCTCCCTGGGCGGTTGCTGTCTACCAGCCTACTTGTACTTCCTCCTATGGGAGACAAAGGTCTCACGACACTTCCTAGACAGGGAGCCAAGGCCGGGCTCCCTGTCTAACATGTGTGTGTGTGTATATATATATATATATATATATATATATATATATATATATATATATATATATATATATATATATATTAACAGAGTGGTAAACATATGGATTAGAATGCCAGCATTATTAACGGAGAGTACTGTAATATCCTGTATACGTTTAGTAATGGGTTGGATAAAAGCCCTCTAAAATCCTCGACATATTTTGTCACTCTGCCTTAATACCAGCAGAAAACAGTCGCATTTACCTAAATGTATGTTAAAGTGTGTAAATATTTAACTGATATTGATTTTGCTGTGTTGAATGCATACGTGTAATGCCTGTATACGTCAAGTTTTGGGATGTATACGTGAAATGTTTGCGTACACTAAGTTATGGATAGATTTACATCAAGTTTTTGGAGATATTTGCAGAATGCTTGTATACGTCAATTTCTTTTATGTATATGTGTGAAATACGTCTTTGCAGGCGACTAAGCGAGTGACTGATTGTTAATGTATTATACTTCTGTTTGCATGGCATGGTTTGTATACGCTTGTATATTTTTATATTTCTGTTGATGTGTGTGTGTAAAAGAATATGTGTATGTTTATGTATTTGAATAGTGTTTATGAATGTTTATATACATGTGCGTTGTGTGCATGCACCCTAGGATTGTGTGTATATGACCGTTTATAATGTACTGTCAGAACTTAGACCCCTTGACTCCAGTGAATGACATAGGGTCATCCGCTTCCCTCGCTTCACTGTCTTGCTCTGTAATGATGAAGATATCCCCATAAATTCTGTTTCTGAAGTTTGGCATAGGTAATGATGAGAGATGGTAATTCTCACGTAACAGAAAGTCCAGCTCTGTTGGATCGATACCCTTGGGAACTACTGTTGTTCCTGAGTTGTAGTGGAATGCTAGGCGATATCCTCATTTGCCCCACTGAAGTCTCTCAGCCTCAGGCTGACAGACTTCGTTATTTCATGCATAAATTCATCCTGTGTGATAGAATATAACATAAACATAGCTAGATTTTGTATCCAAAATGTAACCATCACGGAGGCGGGGGGAGGAGTTAGCACCACAATGCGAATATATCCAGTCTTGCTTATTAATAAAAGATTATTTTAGGGAGCCCGCTAGAGTGTGGCTCTGTTTATCCGGTCATCTTTGACAAAGACCCTTGTGGGGAAATATTGGAGATGAATATAAAAATGAATTCTATAAAACGGCCACTATTGGTCTTGGGTAATTATCTTTGTCGTTGACAGCCTTTCCCTGGGGTCTCCTATCTCGGCTGTCTTGGTTCCCACTGGGCTGTAAGAGAGCGGGTTACTATAATTATCACGCCCTCCTGACATATCATCGTCATGTGCAGGTAATACTAAGTGAGACAACATCCCTTACCTGTATTTGTGTGTTGGCCCGTTTATCACAGTGTCTGTTGGTTAGTCCTATGGAGCCCCACATCAATACCTACTCGCTGCAGCGAACACAGGTTTAATACGAGTTTTGATGTGACTTACCTGGGTGTGTGTGTATCGTACCCATGTAATGTGACACGGGTATCAATGGCTAGATTGAAGGTAGGATGATGCCACTCTTCCTATGAACAATGTTGGATGACTCAACAACACAGGAACGTTCGTTGGGAACTAGTGTTCTTGCTCACGTAGACCGTTCAGCACCACGTACTTTCGTCAGTGACGTTATTACATCGCCTGACTTGACCATCACTTGTCCACGAAACTCACATGTCAACAGTAATATGTCCTTGTTTAATGTTCTTGACAGATAAAGTTACGTTCTTCCTGGTGATCGATGGTGAACGACTCGAATTTCAATGAGTTTCACAAAGTACATGCGGATGCAGCCACGAATGTTGTACGTTTCAGTGTGGTATGGCCTTCACCATCTACACTCGTTCACTACTACATCGTCACTCATCGTGAATGCAATCTTCAATCCACAATCTGGGTGTAAGAGCCTCCTGCGCCTCCATTTACAGGCAGGTTTCTGCTGTTATAATGTCTACAGTCGTTAGGTGCCAGCTCTGGCCACTCACTATAATCAAGGAGTGCAGATTCCTTGAGTCTGAGGTGTGGGTTATGGAGTAAAATGCCACTAGCTATATTATCAGGTTAGAGGTATATTCTTTGGAATTTTTAATGATCTGAGGAAATAGAAGCTTCCTCAGACAAACACATGAATATGTTGCATTGCAGATTCTCCTGGAAGACTGTATTCTCTGCGATACACATGCACGTTTCATTTGTCAGTTTTATCTGTTCTTGACCTACATCTCATTAGTGAGAGTTTCTAAATATGCAGAGTAGGAACACATGCTGAGATATATGGGTGTTTCTGGTATGCATTAATGGAGCTACCTTGCACGACATAAGCTCTTACTTCATCTGTATTATTAGAAAGAAGAGAGGTCATGACCCTCTCAGCCCACTCCTGTACTGCCAGTGTGGGAAATTAGAGAGAGGGGTCTTAGCCCCCTTGAGAGGGGTCGGCACCCCATGTGGAGAAAATTTCTCAACAACCCTTGTCAGGGTATTTTTTTTTTAACTTGACAAATGAACAATAATGTTTGCTTTTCTGTTGTACACTGTGCATGTTAGACAACTAACACACTGGAAAGCTAAGTGGAGTCTTTTGAAACAAAAACAGTTTAGAGCAACCGAATACGAACCAATTTACAGAGACTTTTATGTATATATTCATATTGTTTATTTGACAAGTAAATTCTCAGATGATACTAAAAGTTTTGCATTATGAGTTAACGAAAAAGAATAGAGTTACATTGGTCGATAATGTCATTATTGACAAATGCGATAGCGGGAGATGGCTTGGAGTAATGGGTTAGTAATGTTTTGCAACCTCGGAAGAAGTGGCTTAATGTTGTCGTGCTTTATAACCAGAGATTTCCTACTTGGCATGTGAAGCAACGATTGTTTCGCCAAACACGAAGAATTTATATAAATTTTCGTTCTTGCGTCATTGAAATAAATGTTTTAGAAAGTTCTGAGTAAAGAATAAAGTTGTATTTCTGTCAGTAATAGTAACAGCAGGACTAACATCAGCAGCAACAGCATCAGCAGTGTCAACTGTAGCAGGAGCAGCATCAGTAGCACTAGTAACAGCATCAGTGGTAACAGCAGTAGCACTCATAGGATTATAATCAGCAGTATTGCCATCTACAGCAGCAGCTGCTGTTGCAGGGTAATAAATCTTTGTCTCCAAAAGTACTCGTATATTCATCCAGCTCAGAAACGCATAACTTTGCACATGTGTGTGTGTGTGTGTGTGTGTGTGTGTGTGTGTACTCACCTAGTTGTACTCACCTAGTTGAGGTTGCAGGGGTCGAGTCCAAGCTCCTGGCCCCGCCTCTTCACTGATCTCTACTAGGTTACTCTCCCTGAACCGTGAGCTTTATCATACCTCTGCTTAAAGCTATGTATGGATCCTGCCTCCACTACATCGCTTCCCAAACTATTCCACTTACTGACTACTCTGTGGCTGAAGAAATACTTCCTAACATCCCTGTGATTCATCTGTGTCTTCAACTTCCAACTGTGTCCCCTTGTTGCTGTGTCCCATCTCTGGAACATCCTGTCTTTGTTCACCTTGTCAATTCCTCTCAGTATTTTGTATGTCGTTATCATGTCCCCCCTATCTCTCCTGTCCTCCAGTGTCGTCAGGTCGATTTCCCTTAACCTCTCCTCATAGGACATACCTCTTAGCTCTGGGACTAGTCTTGTTGCAAACCTTTGCACTTTCTCTAGTTTCTTTACGTGCTTGGCTAGGTGTGGGTTCCAAACTGGTGCCGCATACTCCAATATGGGCCTAACGTACACGGTGTACAGGGTCCTGAACGATTCCTTATTAAGATGTCGGAATGCTGTTCTGAGATTTGCTAGGCGCCCATATGCTGCAGCAGTTATTTGGTTGATGTGCGCTTCAGGAGATGTGCCTGGTGTTATAATCACGCCAAGATCCTTTACCTTGAGTGAGGTGTGTAGTTTCTGGCCCCCTAGACTGGACTGCGTCTGCGATCTTCTTTGCCCTTCCCCAAAGTTCATGATTTTGCACTTGGTGGGGTTGAACTCTAGGAGCCAGTTGCTGGACCAGGCCTGCAGCCTGTCCAAATTCCTTTGTAGTTCTGCCTGGTCCTCGTCTGATTGAATTCTTCTCATCAACTTCACATCATCTGAAAACAAGGACACTTCGGAGTCTATTCCTTCCGTCTTGTTCACAAATGCCAGAAACAGCACTGGTCCTAGGAATGACTTCTGTGGAACCCCGCTTGTTACAGGCGCCCACTCTGACACCTCGCCACATACCATGACTCGCTGTTGTCTTCCTGACAGGTATTCCCTGATCCATTGCAGTGCCTTCTCTGTTATCCCTGCCTGGTCCTCCAGCTTTTGCACTAATCTCTTGTGTGGAACTGTGTCAAACGCCTTTTTACAATCCAAGAAAATGCAATCTACCCACCCTTCTCTCTCTTGTCTTACTGCTGTCACCCTGTCATAGAACTCCAGTAGGTTTGTGACACAGGATTTCCCGTCCCTGAAATCGTGCTGACTGTCGTTGATAAGCTCATTCCTTTCTAGGTGCTTCACTACTCTTCTGATAATCTTGTCCATGACTTTGCACAACATTACATGTCGGTGACACTGGTCTGTAGTTTAATGCTTCGTGTCTGTCTCCTTTTTAAAAAATTATGACTACATTTGCTGTCTTCCATTCTTCATGTAGTCGCCGTTTTCCGATAGATGTGTTGAAGATTGTTTTTAATTAAAGGTGCATATAGCGCCTCTGCTCGCTGTGTGCGTGTGTGTGTGTGTGTGTGTGTGTGTGTGTGTGTGTGTGTGTGTGTGTGTGTGTGTGTGTGTGTGTGTGTGTGTGTGTTTTGTGTGTGTGTGTGTGTGTGTGTGTGTGTGTGTGTGTGTGTGTGTGTGTGTGTGTGTGTATATGTGCGAGGGCTACGATTTTTATTTTACCATGGAATGCTGTTGTGTAGCCTCTCACCTAAGAAAACACTATATCAACCTCTAGAAAGTTGAAGAAGTGCGTTATGTACGTAAACCTCTAGAAAGTCCAAGAAGTGCGTTATGTAAATCTCTACAAAGTCCAAGAAGTGCGTTATGTAAATCTCTACAAAGTCCAAGAAGTGCGTTATGTAAATCTCTACAAAGTCCAAGAAGTGCGTTATGTAAATCTCTACAAAGTCCAAGAAGTACGTTATGTAAACCTCTTAGGAAGTCCAAAAGTGCTTCATGACTAGTGCCCGAGGTAAGAGAAATGAACTGTTTAAAAAGAATGTGAGGAATCTTCTTCTTGCACTTAAACTAAGAGGAGTGGTAGATATGATCACTGTGTATAAAGTTCTAAGAGCCTCTAAAAGAAATTTCACAAGAAGAAAGAGACATAATTGGAAGTTACACAACTGAATAAACCACAAGGATATCTGAAAACATTTCTTAAGTATAAGAACGGTAAGGAGGTAGAACGAACTGAACACTGAGACAATAGAAGCAGCTCCTTACAGGGCATTAAAGTATATATGTGACAGAGCTATGTCACGTTAGTCGGTCAGAAGTTAAGAGGCGGGACCAATAGCTAGAGCTCCCTCTCCCACATTCTCAAGTAGACAACTGTACAATTCTGGAACCTTATGGAATCAAACATATGCAGAATCGCGAGTATGTCCACATGTTTGTAGTCAAACCTCGTCATGGAAATGGAGAGACAGCTGCCGCTTGTCACTGGAAGAGTGAAGAGTTATGGAGAGATTTAATCCCGATGTTAGTAATACTAAGGTCCACTGAGTGAAAACGGAGTCTGACATGCCACGCCCGGAACAAGATGACTAAACACTTAGTTGAGCCACAGCAGTGTTACGAAATTCACAACTAACTTAGTAATTTCAGATATATCTTTAAACGACGTTTCGATCCGCATTGAAACTTAGATGAAATGCTGTCAATGAGTTAGTTGGAAAGTGTTTCTGCTACGGGATGTGAATTGTTCCAACCACAAGGTTGTGACTTGTTCCAACCATGGGGGTTGTGAATTGTTCCAGCCAAGGTGTTGTGAATTTTTCCATTGCTCTAGCCACGGGGTTGTGAATTGTTCCAGCCACAGTGTTTTGAGTTGTTCCAACCACAGGGTTGTGAATTGTTCCAGCCACGGGGTAGTGAATTGTTCCAGCACAGGGTAGTATATTATATTCGTGTTTGGATGTAATATATTCAGTATAGGGGAGAAAGAAACATGTGGAAGTAACTGGAAACGAAGATGGTGGTGGTAGCTTTCACACACGATCTCTTAAACAGACCTGATTGGGTTCGAAAGGGTAGAAATAAGTTAACATCAGTTGATTGGTGATTAGCAGGAGGGAACCAGTAGCGTAAACTCGACCCCCATCCCCTGGCAGACTGAATACAACACGGTGAGTACAACATGGTGAGTACAACACGGTGAGTACAACATGGTGAGTACAACACTGTGAGCACAACACGGTGAGTACACAGCCCTGAAATCGAGCGACTGTCCCGGACTCGTGCTTGCCTCATCAGTCGCGTTTATTGTATTCATAATTATTAAAATTTGGGGCCCGGATGATGCGTGCGTGCGCGCCTTATTTCTGTTCTTCCTTATTCCCTCCCCTTTCTCCTCTTCATCTGTCCCTACTGTTCTCCACGTCTCTTTCCATGCTTACACTTTGCTCTCTCCCTCACCAACACCTTAGCACTTCACCTGGATTTAATCACTGGACGCTGCTGCTTCTTCTTTCATCCTCCCACCTCTTCTGTCTTTGTCAGCCCTCCTCTACATTCTACCTGCAGTTTTCTTCTCTAAACTTCTTTTCTTTTCCCCTCTCCTTTTCCAGTTTCCCTCATTCGTTTCTCCTTTTCCTCTTTCACATTTTGTATTCTTCTCTTTATCTTTATCCTGTCTTCAATTCCTCCTGTTCCTTCTTCTCTTTCACCCTTACCCTCACGGCATTTGATCATCAGCAGGTTTTGTCTTGCCATAGTGGCTAACAAGACCTGGCTCCATGGTGTTTTATGCTTCCATTTTTTCCCTTTACATCTTGCATGGTTCCTCTGTGGTTGTTCTTTTCGTGGGCAGTTTACCTGTTGTTTTCATGAGCACTGTTATTGTTGTTATCTTTTGTGTGAGAAGTTTGATGATATTTTACGGTGTAAATTAAGAAAATAGGCATAAGGGATTGTTGATTATTTAAAACTAATTAAGCATTTGAATTTAAAGATGAGTATCACAGTTTAGAAATTGTTAAGGAAAAAAATAGCAAAAAAATATATTCAATAACTGTTTTTAACTCATATTATTTAAAGTATTCTGAAATAAGAACACACATTACAGTATGCAGCACCGGTTTCCAATCTTGTAAGTACACTTTCTCCTTCTGTCATTGGATAAGTTCCTGACCTCACAGATTTCATGTCCGATCACAATCAGCCTTCATCCAGGTCGGACAGAAAGCATAGTTGACTTTGATGCTCTTTTTGTCGAAGTCCACTCGGCATTGCTGGTGGCTTATGCCGAAGACCACTCGAATGGCCCGGCATCTGTCGAAGTGCACTAAAATGTTCGTGGCTTATGTTGAAGCCCAGTTTAAGGGTCATGGCTAATGTTGAAGCTCACTTAATGGTCGTGGCTTGTGGCAAAGTCCACTCGTTAGCTGAAATCGGAGTCTTTGTGGTACTAAATAGGGAATGTACCACTCTGCCCTAAAATAAGTTGGGCCGCCTCTGCTGGACCGGTTCTGCTAGATCGCCTCTGCTGGGACCGCTTGTTGCTGCTAGTGTGATGTTTACACGTGTCTTAATTGGATTCCTCGTGTGATTTAGTACCTTGTATATTTTTAATTAAATTAAATAGGTAGAGAGCAAGGCTCATGCAGCTGCCAGAAAGTCAAATGTAGCTATTAATAATGATGATGAACACGTACCAAGGTAAATGGATACTTTTTTCTGAGCCAGGAGCTACCTCTCTGCCTGTGGTATGAAAGAAGGCGATGGAGGGCTTTGTTTTGTTTCACAGCTATGTACCAAAGAGGCGTCTGGCGCTCAATGTATTTATATAATTCATTATTATTATTATTATTATTATTATTATTATTATTATTATTATTATTATTATTATTTCTATTATTATTATTATTATTATTATTATTATTATTTCTATTATTATTATTATTATTATAATGAGATTCATCGGTAGTTTAGCTGTGGTGGTATACTGCGTAGTTAGCTGTGTTAATTGATTTTTGTGAGTAGTTTAGCTGTGTTGATTGATATTGTGATTATTTTAGCAGTTTTGACTGTAGTTCTTGCTGTTGGTATTTAAGTAGCTGTGATTTATATTTACGCTGGACGTTGCCGCTGTAGGTATGGAAGTTAGGTATATTGTATATAGATTGATTGTGGTAATTATGATCTCCTTACTCCGTGTTTGCTGTGGTAGATGTTTTCACAAAGTTTTAACTGTGGTTGATGTCTCTGTCCGTATTATAGTTTAAAAAAAAAAGTGATCTTATCCTGTAGGTGGAGGTGTGGGGACCAGTACATTCGGAGAAGAAAATAATAATGGCTGCTAGAAAACTGCTAAGATTTTTCATTGAGGCCGTTTGAATATGCTGCTTATATCCATGTGTGTGTGTGTGTGTGTGTGTGGACACTTTTCATGCAAAATAGCACACAAGTTTACAGGTTACAATGATGGTACAATAAGTTTACAGGTTACAATGATGGTACAATAAGTTTACAGGAGCTGGAGAGATACATAACAGATACACAGGTGATTTTGTCAACATTTTTGTCATCTAGCTTCTGAGACACGAGGCGCGTGCCCTGGATGCACTAGGCATTACCCCTCTCAACCTCAACCCTGAGACGCTGGAACAGGAAACTAGGTGCTCTGGGGATCCTTAGTTACCCTGATGATTTTTTTTCCCCATCTCCAGGAATGTGTACGCGCTCGTTCCTCATGAGCCGAGGGTTTCTGAACTTGTTAAAATAAACATTTAAGGATGAGTAAGTTCACTTTATTTTCTAAAGTTTTGTGAGTCCCTGAAGCTGGCAGCTGCGCCGCATTAATTCCTGCTGTATTGGAGGTAAGTGTCAGCCACACCACCAGCTTGCCATCTGTTTTTATCAGGTCTTCAACAAATAAAAATGAAACAGTTAATTCATCAACACATACAAAATGTATCTTCTTTCGCTCTCTCACTATCCCTTTCTCATTGTGTCACACTTTCGCTATATCTTACCATTTCTTCATCGCAATGTCTCATTATTTCACAGCGTGGTAAAGGTCAGAAGCCAGCTGGCTCACTCGGTAGCAAATGTTTCTTTTCCCACAAAATCCAGATGTTGCAGACAGGAAGGAGAAAACAAAAGATAAGTTGAAATAGTGTAAAGACTGAAGACAAGTAGGAAGTGTGTGTGTGTGTGTGTGTGTGTGTGTGTGTTAGTTACCATTTTTTCCTAGGCACATGTGTTTGTGCAAGTATGTGTGTTATGGAGGCTTTTGGCAGAGAAAGGAATGTAAGTGTGTGTGTGTTTATATTCTGTCGACTCTTGAATGAGTATAAAGTTTGCTTCTGTAACTTCCTAACCAAGCTCAGTCCACTTCGCTATTATCTTGGGAATGAATCATTATTTTCTAACGCACCTCAGCTCATCTGCCTTGTTAGTTTCCATCTGTATTACACCCTTGTCTCGGTTCCTCGTATTTCACTCCCTGCTTATCCTGTTTGTATATTCCTCTGAGTATCTTACGCATTGTAATCATGTCTCCCATTAGGTTCAGTTCCTTATTGTATCCTCCTTAGTTCCAGGACCAGTGTGATTGTAATTAAAAGCTTAACTGTTCATTTATCTGTGCATGCTTTATCAGGATGGGATTTGCTACTGCTGGTGAATATACAAAGACTGGTACCCAGTCCCTTCTTTCGCCCCATTTAAGCTGTCTCGCTTCTCTCTCTCTCTCTCTCTCTCTCTCTCTCTCTCTCTCTGTCTCTCTCTCTCTCTCTCTCTCTCTCTCACACACACACACACACACACACACTGCTCTGTTCTTCATCTACGCCGTTTTCTATTTCCTCTACGTCTTCTCCCTTCCATACACCTTCTCCCTTCCATACTCCTTACTTCCATTCGGCTTCTTCCTTTCACACTCTTTCCATGCGCCTTCTCCCTTCCATACTTCTTCCTTCAATATGCCTTCTTCCTTCTATTCGTCTTCTCCTTTCCATACGCCTTCTCCCTTCCATACGGCTTCTGCCTTTCCTGCGCCTTCTCCCTTCCATACGGCTTCTGCCTTTCCTACGCCTTCTCTCTCTATTTCTTTCTCCATCTTTTCCTTTATTCTGCCTCCCTTTCCTACGCCGTCTCCCTCCACCCTACTTATTTCATCTTTATTGCTTGTGTCATATGCATAACCAGCCATTGTTGCCTCCAGTAGAGTCTGGCAGCCTGGCTGTGTCCAGACAGTGCTGAGTTTGTATCATTCTTTTCATCTTCAGTGCAATTACGAGATTTTTTTCAGAAATAAACTGTGGAATGTTTTGTGCATGTGTCATTGATGGCAGTTTTCTGTTGTATATCAAGAAACATGTTCTCTTCGCTTCCATTGTATGTGCTAATTCAAACGTGGATGCCAGCACAGTTTTGCTATAGTGCCTGGATGGAGTTCCGGGGGTCAATGCCCCCGCGGCCCGGTCCATGACCAGGCCTCACGGTGGATTGGAGCATGATCAACCAGGCTGGTACTGCTGGCCACCCGCAGTCCGACGTACGAATCACAACCCGGCTAGTCAGGTACTAACTTATGTAACTGTCCAGTTCATCCTTGAAGACAGCTAGGGATTTATTGGTAATCCCACTTATGTATGATGGGAGGCTGTTGAACAGTCTTGGGCCCCCTGACACTCTTTGCGTTTTCTTTCACTGTACTCACGGCACCGTTGCTTTTTATTTGGGAGACGTTGCACAGTCTCCAGAGTCTTTCGCTTTCAAAGGGAGTGATTTCTGTGTGTAGATTTGGAACCAGTCCCTCAAGGATTTTCCAGGTGTAAATTATAATATAACTTTCTCGCCTGCGCTCGAAGGAGTGCAGGTCCAAGTAATTAAGGTGCTTTTCTGAGCTTACACGTGCAGTAAAGGTTCTCTGTTCATTCTCCAGATCTGCAATTTCACCTTGAAAGGGGCTGTAAGTGTACAGCTGTATTCCACCCCAGAGAAAACAAGTGACTTAAAGAGCATCATCATTGGCTTGGTATCTCTTGTTTTGAAGGCTTTGAAAATTTATGTGTTTATTTTTGTATTTATTTTTTTTCTGTAAGGTAAGGGCAGAGGAGCTTCTCAGTAGCCTTACTAGCCTTGCTAAGCGGCTATTACAGTTAGGGAGTCTGCTTGTAGAGCAGTCGTTTGTTGTGACAAAGTTTTCCTCTGTAGAGCTTTGTCTATTCATCTGACTTGATGCTCTACACAGAGCGAAACGTTGTTACAATAAAAACTTGCTTTACACCTGTGTCTTTTCTTCGTTACTGTATGCAGTATGCTGCTGTATATAATCATTCGGTTACTGAAGACTTTTTTCAAGGATCTGAAGACTTTAATTAAGGTGTCCCGTACCAACCGAGCGCCTGGTGTCCCGTGTGCTTGGTTGGTAGCGCACTCATCTCACACATCGATGTCCGTAGTTCGATCTCCAGTACGGTTGGAAACATTGGGAGCTTGTTTCCTTAAGACACTTGCTGTCCCTGTTCGTGTAGCAATAAATAGGTACCTGAGTATTAGCCAACTGGCGCGGGTCGCATCCTGAGGGACAAAATTAACGTAATTTGCCCGAAATGCTCTGCGTAACAAGAGGCTTTCTATATATTATGTCACCGATGTCAGCTGTCTGTATAAGTTGCATCATGTACTTGTAGAAATAAATATTATTATTATTATTATTAGCTGACTAAAGTAAAGCGTATATTATGTAGTTAAAATGATGTAAAAAAAAGTGTTCCTCCTATTATTGCACCGTAAGACACCAGCGGTTAAGGCTTTATTTTTTAATATAGTAATAATAATAATAATAAATTTTGGGTGCTAAGACATGTAACATTAGCCACGTGTTCTCCAGGCTGCCTAACGTGAGCAGCTAGTGTCAAGTGTATATGTTTATGTATGCTGGTTTGACACGGATGTGGAGAATCATGGCTACCGTGTGCGTGTGTGTTGATTAAGCAGCTGAGATATTATAGTGTGCTGGGGTGTTCCGCTGTTCGGGTGTTCCACTGCTGGGGTGTTTCACTGCTGGGGTGTTTCACTGCTGGGGTGTTTCACTGCTGGGGTGTTCCACTTTGATCCAGAAAAAAGTAAACGGAAGACCAAGAGATCTTTCGTGTTGAGGTTATCGTGCAGAATTCATGATGAAGACCGCACAGGTCGTGTACTCCGGTAACCATACTCTTATCGACCAATTTCACAGATTTTGGCCTTAAAGGCTCAGTTATCTCTGTTCCTGAACGTGTGTCTAGTGTTTTGGCTCCACCTCTTAATCTGATACGTTGTGCCTTTCACCAAGACTTGATAACTTGTCTCTAACGTCCCTGTGCCTTATCTTCGTATTTAGTTGCTATCTATGGCTCCAGGATGCATATATGTATGTATATAATATATTATACTGAAGTTTCATGATGTCGTGAATGTAATCCGTAATAGAGGACAGCGGGGATCTTGAACCCCCGGGCTCCAGCATGGACGTCTGTCACGCTACCAAATATACCATGAACAAGTAACGTGGCTAATTCTCATATTTATATGAGAGATCATGTTTAAGGCAGAGAAGCTCGCCACAACACGCTCCTTGTTTTCTTTCTTACCTTTGTTTAATCTTGTTAATATTACGTAATTTAAAAATTTTATTAAAGTTAAATGGATATTCGTAACAATATTGCTGAATAATATATACAAAATGGCTGATTTTGTTATCAGTAGTGTTGGCAGTTTTGTTATTAGTATTGTTGGCAGTCTTATTATCAGCATGGTTGGCAGTCGTGTTGTCAGTATTATTGTTATCAATAGTGATGGCAGCCTTGTATTTTCATCCATGTTTTTGAGAGCTTTTGCGGGTATCAACCACGAGGGGAGTTTAGTGATAGCTTTAGGACTTTCATGTTGCAGTCAACACATCATCAAAAGCTTGCAATGTTACAGAAAAGAGGAGGGAGTCCAGGCAAACACGTACAGAGGAAGCGTCTTTGCTCGAATGAGGTAGGAGGCGATAAGTGCCCCTGGCATATAGAAAGACTGAATATATATATATATATATATATATATATATATATATATATATATATATATATATATATATATATATATATATATATATATATATATGCAAAACAACCACTCTGAAAGAATAGAGAAATTCCAAGCGCTTTCGTGACTACTCACATTATCAAGGAACTATCTTGTGATCTTATTGCATGTATATATATATATATATATATATATATATATATATATATATATATATATATATATATATATATATATATATATATATATATATATATATATATATATATATATATATATCGTGCCGAATATGTAAAACTGGTCAATTAGCAAGAACTCATTTAAAATTAAGTCCTTTCTAAAATTTTCTCTTATACTTTTAAAGATATATTTTTCATTAATGCTGATGTAAAAATTTATAATTTTGCACCAAAAGAATCTTAGAAAACTTACCTAACCTTATTATAACAAGAACAATTTATTTTAGCCTTACCCAACTAAATATATTTTAGATTTATTTACAGTAATTTAATACTAAACAAACACAGTGAAATATATTTTTTTCGTTAGGTTAAGAATGATTTTGGCGAAATTGTTGCATACACAAATTTTCACTTGTCCTATGTGGCAAGATGAGCGTTGCTATTTAAGCCAAGATCGCAAGTTCTGCCTATTCGGCCCTACATATATATATATATATATATATATATATATATATATATATATATATATATATATATATATATATATATATATATATATATATATATATATATATATATATATGTCGTGCCGAATATGTAAAACTGGTCAATTAGCAAGAACTCATTGAAAATTAAGTCCTTTCTAAAATTTTCTCTTATACATTTAAAGATATATTTTTTTCATTTACGTTAATGTAAAAATTTTTAATTTTGCACCAAAAGAATCTTAGAAAACTTACCTAACCTTATTATAACAAGCGCAATTTATTTTAGACTAATCCTACTAAATACATTTTAAATACATTTACGGTAATTTAATACTAAACAAACACAGTGAAATATATTTTTTTCGTTAGGTTAAGAAAGATTTTGGCGAAATTGTTGCATACACAAATTTTCACTTGTCCTATATGGCAAGATGAACGTTGCTATTTAAGCCAAGATCGCAAGTTCTGCCTATTCGGCACGACATATATATATATATATATATATATATATATATATATATATATATATATATATATATATATATATATATATATATATAATATATATATATATATATATATATATATATATATATATATATATATATATATATATATATATATATATATATATATATATAAATCATTTGATACCCTCATCACCTTATTCTTTTCTATGTTCACTTTCAACTTTCTACCTTTACACACACTCCCAAACTCGTCCACTATATATATATATATATATATATATATATATATATATATATATATATATATATATATATATATATATATATATATATATATATATATATATATATATATATATATATATATATATATATATACAGAGAGAGAGAAAAAAGAATAAGGTGATGAGGGTATCAAATGATTTAGATAAAGGAAAATTGGATATCAAATTGAAGAGGAGGAGTATGGAAGAAGTGAAAGTTTTCAGATATTTGGGAGTTGACGTGTCAGAGGATGGATTTACGAAGGATGAGGTTAAACATAGAATTGATGAAGGAAAAACGGTGAGTGATGCGTTGAGGTATATGTGAAGACAAAAACCGTTATCTGTGGAGGCAAAGAAGGGAATGTATGAAAGTATAGTAGTACCAACACTCTTATATGGGTGTGAAGCTTGGGTTGTAAATGCTCTAGCAGTGGAGATGTCCTGTCTAAGGGCAATGTGTGGTGTAAATATTATGCAGAAAATTCGGAGTGTGGAAATTAGGAGAAGGTGTGGAGTTAATAAAACTATTAGTCAGAGGGCTGAGGAGGGGTTGTTGAGGTGGTTTGGTCATTTAGAGAGATTAGGTCAAAGTAGAATGACAACGAGAGCGTAAAATCTGTAGGGGAAGGAAGGCCCGATAGGGGTCGGCCGTTTCCCACCGAGGTAGGGTGGCCTAACAAAGAAGAAAACAAATAAACTGTCACCCATTAATAATAATAGTAATAATAATAATAATAATAATAATAATAATAATAATAATAATAATAATAATAATAATAATATGTGCATATCTATGGTAACATGCCTGAACATAAAAAAAAGAAACAAAAGACTCATCGTAGAGCAAGATTTTATTAAGACATTTCGCTCTTTGTAGAGTTTTGTCTTCATTGTTGTCGGGAATAAGACATTTGGATCCAGATAACAGGAAACCAGCGAGAAGACTGTGGAAGCATGAAATTAAAAACTGATGATCGCATTTTAAATGTCACAGTGACTTACCAGTGGTCTGGAGTTCAAATAACAGTCAGACTCTTGCTTAGGAAGATGGGTTGCACCCACACCCTTCATTCATTGTGTGTACTTCCCTATTTGCACTCACCTATTTGTGGTTGCAGGGGTCGATTCATAGCTCCTGGCCCCGCCTCTTCACTGATCGGTACTAGGTCCTCTCTCTCCTTGCTCCATGTGCTTTATCAAACCTCGTGTTAAAACTATGTATGGTTCCTGCCTCCACTACGCCACTTTTCAGACTGTTCCACATCCTGGCAACTCTGTGACTGAAGAAATACTTCCTAACATCCCTCTGATTCATCTGAGTCTTCAACTTCCAATTGTGACCCCTTGTTTCTGTGTCCCATCTCTGGAACATCCTGTCTCTGTACACCTTGTCAATTCCTCGCAATATTTTACATGTCGTTATCATGTCTCCCCTAACCCTCCTGTCCTCCAGTATCGTCAGGCCGATTTCCCTTTGCTCTGGGGCTAGTCTTGTTGCAAACCTTTGCACTTTCTCTAATTTCTTGACGTGCTTGACCAGGTGTGGGTTCCAAACTGGGCCTGACGTACACGGTGTACAGAGTCTTGAACTATTCCTTACTGAGGTATCGGAACGCTACTCTTAGGTTTGCCAGGCGCCCATATGCTGCAGCAGTTATCTGGTTGATGTGCGCCTCACTATATGTGCTCGGTAGTATACTCACCCCAAGATCCTTTTCTTTGAGTGAGGTTTGCAGTCTTTGGCCACCTAGCCTATAATGTGTTAGTTACCATTTTGTCCTAGGCACATATCGATTAGACACTAGGCCTGTTGTGTGTGTGTGTGTGTGTGTGTGTGTGTGTGTGTGTGTGTGTTAGTTACCATTTTGTTAGTTACCATTGTGTGTGTGTGTGTGTGTGTGACAGACAAACAGAGAGAGAGAGAGAGAGAGTATTACCCTCTTCGTAATTAACTATTTGAAGCTACATGAGCAAAGCCATGCTCATGGTGTCTAGTTTTTTAAAATTTGTTCGGCATTTTGTTTTGTTTTTATTTCCAGTGGTTGTAACACTTAATGCTTCCTCTTTTATATCATTCCATTGGTCAGGTAATCTAATACTTCCTTAGTTTATATATATGACCTTTTGTCATACCTTTCGCAACTAACAACGTTTTTTTTTAAGTCTTTCATATCTTTTTATTTCCTTGTGTGTGAGTGTCTTTCCTCTTCCTTATTAAACTCAGGATGAACATGGTTAGTGTTTTCAGCTTTCATGTCTCTCTGTTTTTCAACTTTGATAGCCACTTTGTATTAACGTAGTTCTTGAACTCTGGTAGCCATTTTGTATTACAGTGGTTCTTGAACTCTGGTAGCCATTTTGTATTACAGCGGTTCTTGAACTCTGGTAGCCATTTTGTATTACAGCGGTTCTTGAACTCTGGTAGCCATTTTGTATTACAGTGGTTCTTGAACTCTGGTAGCCATTTTGTATTACAGCGGTTCTTGAACTCTGGTAGCCATTTTGTATTACAGCGGTTCTTGAACTCTGGTAGCCATTTTGTATTACAGCGGTTCTTGAACTCTGGTAGCCATTTTGTATTACAGTGGTTCTTGAACTCTGGTAGCCATTTTGTATTACAGCGGTTCTTGAACTCTGGTAGCCATTTTGTATTACAGCGGTTCTTGAACTCTGGTAGCCATTTTGTATTACAGTGGTTCTTGAACTCTGGTAGCCATTTTGTATTACAGCGGTTCTTGAACTCTGGTAGCCATTTTGTATTACAGTGGTTCTTGAACTCTGGTAGCCATTTTGTATTACAGCGGTTCTTGAACTCTGGTAGCCATTTTGTATTACAGTGGTTCTTGAACTCTGGTAGCCATTTTGTATTACAGTGGTTCTTGAACTCTGGTAGCCATTTTGTATTACAGTGGTTCTTGAACTCTGGTAGCCATTTTGTATTACAGTGGTTCTTGAACTCTGGTAGCCATTTTGTATTACAGTGGTTCTTGAACTCTGGTAGCCATTTTGTATTACAGTGGTTCTTGAACTCTGGTAGCCATTTTGTATTACAGTGGTTCTTGAACTCTGGTAGCCATTTCGTGTTACTATGATCTTTCTGCCTTGCTTTAACCTACTCTTTCCTTTTCAAAGGTTCTTTTCTTCCTCTCTCCTTACATTTGCATATTCATTTCTGGCGCACTTAAACCTCTGGTAAATTTCTTTATTGGCTCGCTTCCTAATCGGATTCAAAATCCTTTTTTTTTATATATATATATATATAGTTCTGCAGCGCCTTCCATTAATCCATTCTTTATTATTTCGACTTACATTTCATTTTGAAATAAACTTTATGATCCCATTTTCGTATATGTTACAGTACTTGATTTTGTCTGTCACTTGTAATATATTATTTTCTCTAAAATAATGCTTTTTTTTTAAGTACAGTATTATATTTTCCTTATAATCTGGTTGTTCCTGTTTGTGTGTTTCTTATTCTTAATCATGTTGTACAGCTTATGTTATTTAATGTAGTATATGTCCATTCTTTTTGTGGATCTTCGTTATGTTGAATATTTCTTCCTAATTTTGACATATGACACAATGAGAGAGAGAGAGAGAGAGAGAGAGAGAGAGAGAGAATGAAAGTTGTAGAAAGTATGAGATGGAGAGAAAATGATAGTGGGAGAAAGGATGAGAGGGAGAGAATGAGAGACGGAGAGGTAGAGGATGAGAGGGAGAGAATGAGAAAGGGAGAGGTAGAGGATGAGAGCGAGGGAGAGAGTGACCAAGCCTGGAAACTGTGATAAAATCGAAGCTATTATCCTTTACATCCCAGTCCATAAATTTGTTAGAGCATCTTTCTTAGTTTCTAGAATAAAATTTTGTGTAGCGTGTTGCTGTTGTCTGAAGCCTTGTTGATGCTGCTAGATGCTTATACGGGATGCTGCTGGATATTTACATTGGATGCTGCTGGATGTTTACACGGGATGCTGTTCGATGCTTACATTGGATGCTGCTGGATGCTTACAAGGGATGCTGCTGGATACTTACATTGGATGCTGCTGGATGCTTACACGAGATGCTGCTGGATGCTTACACGGGATGCTATTGGATGCTTACACGGGGATGAGAGTGGCAAGAGGGAGCAGAAAGTGAATGGAGAAAGAGTGAAGAAGCGGATAAAAAGGAAGAAGGAAGGAAGAAAGAACGGAGGGAAAGAATAAAGGGAAGGAAGGCGAGGAATGAAGGGAAGGGAGAAGAAAAGTAATAGAAAGGAAGGAGCAGAGCAATGAAGGGAAATGTAAACAAGACACTCTGGTAGACACACATACGTAGTTACGTGGATCTTTATTGACAACGTTTCCCCCACACGGTGAAATTTATCATGTCAACAAACAGACGTTTGTCACCAGATAAAGCCCACAGCGCGGACGAAACGTTGTCATTACCATTAAGGGTTCCATAATACTACAATAGTGTTTATTATTGTATCGATGTCTCGTGCAAAGTTTGTTGAATGTCCTCTTGTGCAACAAGGCTAATGTTAGGTATCCCCTCAAGGGGATCTTGATCTAGGGAATTGGATCTGTGCTTCAGTTCCCTGAATTGAGCCTGAATGCCTTCCATACCCCCCCTCCCGCCAGGCGCTATATAATCCTACGGGTTTAGCGCTCCTCATAATAATAATAATAATAATAATAATAATAATAATAATAATAATAATAATAATGAATTAGGTATAGTGTGAGACTTGGCGTCATATGAAGGCTGGAATTCATTCGTTCGTGAATGTGATATAGTTAGTTGCAGCGACTTTGTGTTCGTGAATGTAACATAGTCGCAGCGACTTTGTTATCGTGAATATAACATAGTCGCAGCGACTTTGTTATCGTGAATATAACATAGTCGCAGCGACTTTGGGTTCGTGAATATAACATAGTCGCAGCGACTTTGTTATCGTGAATATAACATAGTCGCAGCGACTTTGTGTTCGTGAATGTAACATAGTCGCAGCGACTTTGTTATCGTGAATATAACATAGTCGCAGCGACTTTGGGTTCGTGAATGTGATATGATTGTGGTGACTATCAGGATTTTTGTGAGGTTATGATCTGCTACAATAACCTTCAGTTGTGACACTCATATAATTGGTTAATGGTGGTTGATTGGTTATTGTGACATTTTGGGTGTGACCGTGAGATTATAATTGGTTGTAATGGCAGTTAAGTGGGTAGTGGTGGTGGTGGTGGTTGTACTGACGGTGGTAGTGGCGTGATGGCCGTGGTTGCAAACACTTAGTGGTGGTAGTGGTGTGGCAGCCGTGCTTGCAGACACTTAATTGTCGCAGTGGTGGTGGTTGACGTCGAAGATGTAGTTGCAGACACTTGGTGGTGGCAGTGGTGGTATACGTGGTAGTGGCGTGGCAGCCGTGGTTGCAGACAGTAGTGGATGACGTGGTAGTGACGTGGTAGCCGTGGTTGCAGACACTTGATGGTGGTAGTGGTGTGGCAGCCGTGCTTGCAGACACTTATTTGTCGCTGTGGTGGTGGTTGACGTCGAAAATGTAGTTGCAGACACTTGGTGATGGTTGACGTGGTAGTGGCGTGGCAGCCGTGGTTGCAGACACTTAGGCGTGTATGGCAGTTAAATGATCCAATTGCTGTAATCGTTTATTTAATAATGTAATCCACTTTGCAAGACGTAGTAGTGTGAAGGGTCACACTGGTGGTGGTGTGAAGGGTCACACTGATGATGGTGTGAAGGGTCACACTGGTGGCGGTGTAAAGGGTCACACTGGTGGCGGTGTGAAGGGTCACACTGTTAATAGTGTGAAGGATCGCACTGGTGATAGTGTGAAGGGTCACACGTGGTGGTGTGAAGGGTCACACTTATGGTGGTGTGAAGGGTCACACTTATGGTGGTGTGAAGGGTCACACTGGTGGTGGTGTGAAGGGTCACACTGGTGGTGGTGTGAAGGGTCATACTAGTGGTTCTGTGAAGGGTCACTCTGGTGGTTGTGTGAAGGGTCACACCGGTGGTGGTGTGAATCGTCACACTGTTGGTAGTGTGAAGGGTCACACTGGTGGTAGTGTGAAGGGTCACACTGGTGGTGGTGTGAAGGGTCACACTGGTGGTAGTGTGAAGAGTCACACTGTTGGTGGTGTGAAGGGTCACACTGGCGGTGGTGTGAAGGATCACACTGGTGGTGTGAAGGGTCACACTCGTGGTGTGAAGGGTCACACTGGCGATAGTGTGAAGGGTCACACTGGTGGTAGTGTGAAGGGTCACAATTGTTGTGTGAAGGGTCACACTGGTGGTGAAGGGTCACACTGATGGTGGTGTGAAGGATCACACTGGTGGTGTGAAGGGTCACACTGGCGATGGTGTAAAAGGTCACACTGGTGGTGGTGTGAAGGGTCACACTGGTGGGGTGAAGGGCCACACTGGCGATAGTGTGAAGGGTCACACTGGTGATAGTGTGAAGGGTCTCACTGGTGGTAGTGTGAAGGGTCACACTGGTGGTTGTGTGAAGGGTCACACTGGTGGTGGTGTAAAAGGTCACACATGTGATGGCGTGAAGGGTCACACTAGTGGTTGTGTAAAGGGTCACACTTTTGGTAGTGTGAAGGTCACACTGGTAGTGGTGCAAAAGGTCACACTGGTGATGGTGTGAAGGGTCACACTGGTGGTGGTGTGAAGAGTCACACTGGTGGCAGTGTGAAGGGTCACACTGGCGGTAATATGAAGGGTCACACTGGTGGTTGTGTGAAGGTAGCACTTGTGGTAGTGTGAAGGGTAACACTAGTGGTTGTGTGAAGGGTCACACTGGTGGTAGTGTGAATGGTCACGCTGGTGGTAGTGTGAAGGGTAACACTGGTGATGGTGTGAAGGGTCACTGATGGTAGTGTGAAGGGTTACACTAATGGTAGTGTGAGGGATCACACTGATGGTGGTGTGAAGGGTCACACTGGCGGTGGTGTAACAGGTCACACTGGTGGTGGTGTGAAGGGTCACACTGGTAGTGGTGTTAAAGGTCACACATATGGTGTGAAGGGTCACACTGGTGGTGGTGCGAAGGGTCACAATGGTGGTTTGATGGGTCACACTGGTTTTGTGAAGGGTCACCGTGACTGGTTAGTGAACGGGGTTAAAGCATCAAAACAATGTAATCTGGGACACAGGATGTGTCAATGTCAATAATTGAAGGGACAGTGAGGGCGTGACGGGACACTACAACCACCCCACCACCGCAACCATGAGAGGGGAAGAAGAGGAGGTGTGGGGAGGAGGGAAAGGGAGAGGAAGAAATAAAGGAAACAAAGGCTAAGTGAAATGGCGGAGGGAGAATATGGGATAAGAGAGAAGGGAAAGAAAGAGACAAAGGGAGGAAAGGGAAGAGGACATGGCATGATAAAAGTAAGGAGTGAGAGAGGCAAGGAGGGGAAAAGAGTGGAAGAGACAAAGAGAGGAGAGGGGAGGGAATAAGAATAGAGGACAGTGGATGAGGGTTGGGAGGGGCGGAGACTGCAAATTTATGACCATTTGGAAAAAAAGGATTCTTTTGATCGGATCATGCAGGTGAACTGTGTCATGCAGGTGAACTGCATAATGAAGGTGAACTGCATCATAAAGGTGAACTGTATCATGAAGGTGAACTGTATCATGAAGGTGAACTGTATCATAAAGGTGAACTGTATCATGAAGTTGAACTGTATCATGAAGGTGAACTGTATCATGAAGGTGAACTGTGTCATGCAGGTGAACTGCATCATGCAGGTGAGCAGAGCCGTGCACCTGAAAGTTACCATATAAATGAACTATGTCATGCAGTTGAACCATAAGGGTCAGTAACATGTATATACATTTATTGTTGTATTGTGTGCGCTCACCTCACTGTCTTTCCAGGAGTCGATCCGTAACTCCTGGCGCCACACTTGTGTTTCCAGGGGTCGATCCATAGCTCTTGGAACCACTACTGTGTTTCCAGGAATCGATCCATAGTTCTTGTTCTCACTTCCTTACGCTTGTAAACCGGCTTATCGGATTCCACATCTCTAAGCCTTGATCGTATCTACTGTTTCAAGTGTGAACGGTGTTTGCCTCTCAAACTTTCGTGTAGTTCCTTCCACTTACTAAGCTTCGTCATTCTCAAAAAGTATTTAATTGGATTTATGAAGTAGAGAGGGCTGAACCTGTAGAATACAGGGATACCTTTCTATCGTCCCTGCCGCTCATCTGTGTCGTTAGCTGCCATCTGTGTCCACTTGTCTGAAGGAAACAATAACTGTTAGTAGAACTTTTAGATTAATTCATTATTTGTGTGATTTTGGGTGTTGCCAAGTCATTATTATTATTTTAACTAGATCATTTGTAAATAGCGTAAGTTACCAGTTGTCAAAGTCAGTTGTTGATAAACATGGTCGCTAGTAGGCCAACTCTCTCCCTGCTCCTTGAACTTTATCATGCCTTTTCTTAAAGCTTTGTATGGATCCTGCCTCCACTGCATCACTCCCCAGACTGTTCCACTTCCTGACAACTTTATGACTGAAGAAATACATCCTAACATCCCTGTGACTCATCTGAGTCTTCAGCTTCCAATTGTGACCCCTTGTTGCTGTTTCCCATCTCTGAAACATCTTGTCTCTATCCACCCTGTATTTTATATGTCGTTATCATCCCCCCCCCCAACCCTCTCCCTCATTTCCCTTAACCTCTCCTTTCACTTTCTCTAATTTCTTGACGTGCTTGACCAGGGGTGGGTTCCAAACTGGTGCTGCATACTCCAATATGGGCTTGATGTACACAGTGTACAGAGTCTTGAACGGTTCCTTACTCAGGTGTCGGAACGGTATTCTTAGGTTTGCTAGTCGCCCATATGCTGCAGCAGTTATTTGGTTGATGTGTGCCTCAGGAGATGTGCTCGGTATTATACTCACCCCAAGATCCTTTTCCTTGAGCGAGGTTTGCAGTCTTTGGCCCCCTAGCCTCTACTCTGTCTGTGATCTTCTTTGCCCTTCCCTAATCTTCATGTGTGTGTGTGTTGTTGTGTGTGTGTGCACGCGCATGTTGTGTTAGGATGTGTGTGTTTGTGTGAGAGTGAGTTACGAGTTATTAAAAGCATTTGTTGGCCTAATTTTTTTTGTGTGTATGTGTTCGTTGTCATTTGTCAAAGGTACTCTTCGATTGTTTTATTTGTGTGTGTTTGTGTATATACGTATTATGCATTTATACTCGCATGCGTGAGTACGCACGTACGCATTCATGTCTCTTTCTTTCTCTCTCTCTCTCTCTCTCTCTCTCTCTCTCTCTCTCTCTCTCTCTCTCTCTCTCTCTCTCTCTCTCTCTCTCTCTCTCTCTCTCTCTCTCTCTCTCTCTCTCTCTTATAAAAAAAGATTTCGTTTGAAGCGCTACGTTAAGTTTCAGGAAATCAGTGTACTCACCTAATTGTACTCACCTAATTGTGGTTGCAGGGGTCGAGACTCAGCTCCTGGCCCCGCCTCTTCACTGATCGCTACTAGGTCCTCTCTCTCTCTGCTTCCTGAGCTGTATCATACCTCTTCTTAAAACTATGTATGGTTCCTGCCTCCACTACTTCACTTGCTAGGCTATTCCACTTCCTGACAACTCTATGACTGAAGAAATACTTCCTAACGTCCCTGTGACTCGTCTGAGTCTTCAGCTTCCAGTTGTGACCCCTTGTCCCTGTGTCCCCTCTCTGGAACATCCTATCTCTGTCCACCTTGTCTATTCCCCGCAGTATCTTGTATGTCGTTATCATGTCTCCCCTGACCCTTCTGTCCTCCAGTGTCGTCAGTCCGATCTCCCTCAACCTTTCCTCGTACGACATTCCCCTGAGCTCTGGGACTAGCCTTGTTGCAAACCTTTGTACTTTCTCTAACTTCTTGACGTGCTTGACCAGGTGTGGGTTCCAGACTGGTGCTGCATACTCCAGTATGGGCCTAACATACACAGTGTACAGTGTCTTGAACGATTCCTTATTAAGGTATCGGAACGCTATTCTCAGGTTTGCCAGGCGCCCGTATGCTGCAGCAGTTATTTGGTTGATGTGTGCCTCCGGTGATGTGCTCGGTGTTATGGTCACCCCAAGGTCTTTCTCCCTGAGTGAGGTCTGTAGTCTTTGTCCACCTAGCCTATACTCTGTCTGCG
Source organism: Cherax quadricarinatus (assembly GCF_038502225.1). Taxonomy (NCBI): domain Eukaryota; kingdom Metazoa; phylum Arthropoda; class Malacostraca; order Decapoda; family Parastacidae; genus Cherax; species Cherax quadricarinatus. The sequence continues at coordinate 10,098,184 of NC_091316.1, forward strand.
GTCTTCTTTGCCCCTCCCCAATCTTCATGACTTTGCATTTGGCTGGATTGAATTCGAGAAGCCAGTTACTGGACCACATGTCCAGCCTGTCCAGGTCTCTTTGCAGTCCTGCCTCATCCTCATCCGATTTAATTCTTCTCATCAACTTCACATCATCTGCGAATAGGGACACTTCAGAGTCTATTCCTTCCATCATGTCGTTCACATATATCAAAAATAGCACTGGTCCTAGAACTGACCCCTGTGGGACCCCGCTCGTCACAGGCGCCCACTGTGATACCTCTTCACGTACCATGACTCGTTGCTGCCTCCCTGTCAGGTATTCCCTGATCCATTGCAGTGCCCTCCCTGTTACATGCGCCTGATCCTCCAGCTTCTGCACTAATCTCTTGTGGGGAACTGTGTCAAAGGCCTTCCTGCAGTCTAGGAAAACGCAATCTACCCACCCCTCTCTCTCGTGTCTTACTTCTGTTACCTTGTCATAAAACTCCAGGAGGTTTGTGATACAAGATTTGCCTTCCATGAACCCATGCTGGTTTTCATTTATAATCTTGTTCCTTTCCAGGTGTTCGACCACTCTCCTCCTGATAATCTTCTCCATGACTTTGCACACAATACATGTCAGAGACACAGGTCTGTAGTTTAGCGCCTCGTTTCTGTTTCCTTTCTTAAATATGGGGACTACATTAGCTGTCTTCCATTTCTCAGGTAGTTGCCCAGTTTCAAGGGATGTGTTGAAGATTGTGGTTAGAGGCACGCACAGCATCTCTGCTCCTTCTCTAAGGACCCATGGGGAGATGTTGTCCGGTCCCATCGCCTTTGAGGTGTCAAGGTCACTTAGGAGCTTCTTCACCTCCTCCTCAGTTGTTCGTATGTCATCCAACACTTGTTGGTATATTCCCTCTTGATGTTCCCTTCTGTGCTGTCTTCCCACAGCCCTTCCTGTCTCTACTGTAAAAACTTCCTTAAATCTCCTGTTCAGCTCCTCACATACCTCCTGATCATTTCTTGTGAGTTCTCCACCTTCTGTCCTTAATCTGATCACCTGGTCTTTGACTGTTGTCTTCCTCCTGATGTGGCTATACAACAGTTTCGGGTCAGTCTTGATTCTCGATGCTATGTCATTTTCATACTGTCGCTGGGCCTCCCTCCTTACCTGTGCATACTCATTCCTGGCTCTGCGACTGATCTCCCTATTTTCGTGTGTTCTCTGCCTTCTGTACTTTTTCCATTCTCTATTGCACTTTGTTTTTGCCTCCTTACACCGTCGGGTAAACCAGGGGCTCGTTCTGGTCTTCCCGTTGTTACTGTTGCCCTTGGGAATAAACCTTTCCACTGCCTCCTTGCATTTTGTTGTTACATATTCCATCATTTCATTTACTGGCTTTCCTGCCAGTTCTCTGTCCCACTGGACCTCCCGCAGGAAGTTCTTCAACCCTATGTAGTCCCCTCTTTTATAGTCAGGCTTTTCCCATTCAACTCCTGTTATTCTCTCCACTTGCAGCTCTACTATGTATTCAAAGCACAGAACCACGTGGTCGCTAGCTCCTAGGGGACTCTCATACTTGATGTCCTCAATGTCTGAGCTGCCCAGGGTGAACACAAGGTCCAATCTTGCTGGTTCATCCTCCCCTCTCACTCTGGTAGTGTCCTTAACATGTTGGTGCATGAGGTTTTCCAGCACCACGTCCAACATCTTGGCTCTCCATGTTTCGGGACCCCCATGTGGCTCCAGGTTTTCCCAGTCAATCTCCCTGTGGTTGAAATCCCCCATAACCAGCAACTTTGCTCTGCTGGAGTGAGCTCTTCTTGCCACCTCAGCAAGTGTGTCCACCATTGCTCTGTTGCTCTCTTCATATTCCTCTCTTGGCCTCCTGCAGTTCTGTGGTGGATTATACATCACTGCAATGACCACTTTGTGTTCCCCAGACTGAAGTGTACCTACTATGTAGTCTCTTTCTCCCGTCTCATCTATGCCTTCCATTTTCTCGAATTTCCATCTGTTTTTTACGAGCAGAGCAACCCCACCTCCCCCCCTGCCCCTTCTATCTTTCCTCATGATCTGGTATCCTGGTGGGAAGATTGCATCTGTTATTGTCTCCGTGAGTTTTGTTTCTGTAACTGCTATGATGTCTGGGGACTTCTCATTGATTCTTTCTTGCCATTCCTCATGTTTATTCGTTAATCCATCTGCATTTGTGTACCAAACCTTCAACTTCTGTTCTAATACTGTAACTGTGGTGCGGGGGGTGGGAACAGAGGGATCGGTGTGTGATGGTTGGTTTGGATTGTTCAGTTGCCTTGGGGGTGTCGTGGCTGGAGTCCTTCTGCAGGTGTTTCTGGGGGGTGTGCTTGTCCTTCCATTTGATCCTGGGTTATTCTGCTCTCCTTTTTCATTTCCTCCCATTTCTCCTTTCGTTTTTGAACTCTCTCTTTCATCGTCTTCCTTTCGTCCTGTGTTCTGTCTCGATCGAGGTACACACTCCGGAACTCCTGCTTGCCTCTCAGCCGTGCTTTCTCCTGCAGGATCATGGTTCGGGTTGATTCTGCCTTGAAAATTACTTTGAGAGGCCGATTCCTTTTCTTTGTGAACCACCCAATTCTCCGAAAATTTGCCACCTGGGTCATGTCCCCCTCGCCTATCACCTTCATGATATCTTCAATCGCTTTTTTCTCCTCCTGCTTTCTTTCATCATAAGTTTCCCCTTTAGCTTCGTCTAGCCCATAGACAAACACGGATCTCTCCCTTTCCACCTCCCACTGTGACTCCCATTGCATCCTCTGATGTGTTTTAGTTCCTTCCCGTGGAGTGTTCCTTCCTTCAGTCCCTTCCCTAGTTATGGCCCCTATGCTTCTTGGTTTGTCCTTCCTGCTCACCTGTTCCTGGCCCCCACAGGTATCTGGTATGGTCCCTGCACATGTCCTAGTTCCTTCAATGTCTTCCAACCTCTCATTCTGTCCTAGTGTGCTCCCTGTCTTTGTTTTGGCCCCATGTGGGTTTGACAGGACCTCTGCATACAGTTTAGTTTCCATGCTTCCTTCAGACCTGTTGTCTGTGTCTGATGTAGCCATTGCCGATGCTACTTCTGTAATATCTTTGTCTCTGTGCTGTTTCAGATGTCTCAGCTCCTCTTCTAATCTCTCTATCTTGATTTCTGCTGCTGTGGCCTGTTGCTTCCACCTTCTGCATTCTTCTGCTAACCTCTCTTCCATCTTCCTTTCCAGCTCATCTAGTCTCCTTCCCCACTCTTCCTCCCTTTTTTTGAGCTCTGCCTCCCATTCCTCCCTCCCAGATTCGTCCTTGGAGCCCCTTGTCCTCATCCTGGTTCTAGGTTCCCCCGTTGCTCCACAGAAGGGGGGACGGGTGGTTAGGGGGAGGGGAATAGATGGTTAGGAGGAGAGGGGATGGATGGTTGTGGGGGAGGGGGAGGATGGTTATTGGAGGGGTAGAGATAGTTGGGGGAGGGGGTTAGATGGTTTGGGGGAGGGGTAGGTGGCTAGGGTTAGGTGGTTAGGGAAGGGGGAGTGGTGGTTAGAGGAGGGGGGAGTACGTGTTTGAGAGAGAGAGGGGATGGATTGTTATGGGGGAGGGGGAGGATGGTTATTGGAGGGAGGGAGGTAGTTGGGGGGTTAGATGGGTTGGGGAGGGGTTAGGTGGTTTGGGGGAGGGGTAGGTGGCTAAGGTGAGGTGGTTAGGAAAGGGGGAGAGGTGGTTAGGGGAGGGGGGGTACGTGTTTGTGTCAAGTGTTTGCGTCAGTTGGTGGAGGGTGTGTGTGTGTGTGTGTGTGTGTGTGTGTGTGTGTGTGTGTGTGTGTGTGTGTGTGTGTGTGTGTGTGTGTGTGTGTGTGTGTGCGTGTGTGTGTGAGTGCGTGTGTGTGTGTGAGTGTGTGTGTGTGTGTGCGTGTGTGTGTGTGTGTGTGTGTGTATGTGTGTGTGTGTGTGTGTGTGTGTGTGTGTGTGTGTGTGTGTGTGTGTGTGTGTGTGTGTGTGTGTGTGTGTGTGTGTGTGTGTGTGTGTGTGTGTGTGTGTGTGTGTGTGTATGTGTGTGTGTGTGTGTGTGTGTGTGTGTGTGTGTGTGTGTGTGTGTGTGTGTGTACTCACCTATTTGTACTCACCTATTTGTGGTTGCAGGGGTCGAGTCTTAGCTCCTGGCCCCGCCTCTTCACCGGTTGCTACTGGGCCCTCTCTCTCCCTGCTCCATGAGCTTTATCAAACCTCGTCTTAAAACTATGTATGGTTCCTGCCTCCACTACGTCATTTTCTAGGCTATTCCACTGCCTTACAACTCTATGACTGAAGAAATACTTCCTAATATCTCTCTGACTCATTTGTGTCTTCAACTTCCAATTGTGGCCTCTTGTTTCTGTGTCCCCTCTCTGGAACATCCTGTCTTTGTCCACCTTGTCTATTCCACGCAGTATTTTATATGTCGTTATCATGTCTCCCCTGACCCTCCTGTCCTCCAGTGTCGTCAGGCCGATTTCCCTTAACCTTTCTTCATAGGACATTCCCCTTAGCTCTGGAACTAACCTTGTTGCAAACCTTTGTACTTTCTCTAGTTTCTTGACGTGCTTGACCAAGTGTGGGTTCTAAACAGGTGCTGCATACTCCAGTATGGGCCTGACGTACACGGTGTACAGTGTCTTGAACGATTCCTTACTAAGGTATCGGAACGCTATACTATGGTTTGCCAGGCGCCCATATGCTGCAGCAGTTATCTGGTTGATGTGTGCTTCCGGAGACATGCTCGGTGTTATACTCACCCCAAGATCTTTCTCCTTGAGTGAGGTTTGCAGTCTTTGGCCACCTAGCCTATACTCTGTCTGCGGTCTTCTGTGCCCTTGTATGACTTTGCATACTATACAAGTCAGTGACAGTGATCTATAGTTTAGTGCTTCGTTTCTGTCTCCTTTCTTAAAGATTTGCCGTCTTCCATACCTCAGGTAGTTGCTCAGTTTCAAGGGATGTGTTGAAGATTGTGGTTAGTGGCACACACAGTGACTCTGCTCCCTCTCTAAGGACCCACGGAGAGATGTCCGGTCCCACCGCCTTTGAGGTATCAAGGTCACTTAGGAGCTTCTTCACCTCCTCCTCGGTTGTGTGTATTTCATCCAACACTTGTTGGTATATCCTTTGTTGGTGTACTCCTTTGTTTTGTCTATCCAGTGTCTCTTCTGCCTCCACTGTAAATACTTCCTGAAATCTGGTGTTGAGCTCCTCACATACCTCTTGATCATTTCTTGTGAGCTCCCCACCTTCCTTCCTCAGCCTGATTATCTGATTGCCTGTTGTCTTCCTCCTGATGTGGCTGTAAAGCAGTTTCTGGTCATACTTGACTCTCGATGCTATGTCGTTTTTGTACTGCCGCTGCGCCTCCCTCCTTCTCTGTGAATAATCGTTTCTGGCTCGTCGACTAATCTCTATTTTCCTGGGTCCTTTGCTTTCTGCACTTTTTCCATTCTCTAACACACTTAGTTTTTGCCTCCCTACACCTTGGGAACAAACCTTTCCTCTGCCTCCTTGCATTTTGTTGTTACGTAGTACATCATTTTGTTTGTATGTAAAGTAAAAGGACACAAGTGCAACTAATGTGACATTTTATTGTGGCAACTTTTCGCTCTCCAAGCTCGTGGAGAGCGAAACGGTGCCACAATAAAATGTCACATTAGTTGCACTTGTGTCCTTTTACTTTACATATTGTCGGTAATTCTACCAACTTTATTACATCATTTTGTTTACTGATTTTCCTATCACTCTCTTTCTCACTGAACCTCTTACAGGGAGGTCCTCATACCCGTGTAGTCCCCCCTTTTATAGTTTGGCTTTTCCCTTTCTACTCCTGTTACCCTCTCCACTTGTAGGTCTATGATGTATTCAGAGCTCAGAACCATGTGGTTGCTAGCTCCAAGGGGCCTTTTATATGTCATGTCCTCGATGTCTGAGCTACTCAGGGTGAACACAAGGTTCAGCCTGGCTGGTTCATCTTCCCCTCTCTCTCTGGTAGTGTCCTTAACATGTTGGTGCATAAGGTTTTCCAGTACCACATCCAACACACACACAAAGACTACAGACCTCACTCAGGGAGAAAGACCTTGGGGTGACCATAACACCGAGCACATCACCAGAGGCACACATCAACCAAATAACTGCTGCAGCATACGGGTGCCTGGCAAACCTGAGAATAGCGTTCCGATACCTTAATAAGGAATCGTTCAAGACACTGTACACTGTGTATGTTAGGCCCATACTGGAGTATGCAGCACCAGTCTGGAACCCACACCTGGTCAAGCACGTCAAGAAGTTAGAGAAAGTACAAAGGTTTGCAACAAGGCTAGTCCCAGAGCTCAGGGGAATGTCGTACGAGGAAAGGTTGAGGGAGATCGGACTGACGACACTGGAGGACAGAAGGGTTAGGGGAGACATGATAACGACATACAAGATACTGCGGGGAATAGACAAGGTGGACAGAGATAGGATGTTCCAGAGAGGGGACACAGGGACAAAGGGTCACAACTGGAAGCTGAAGACTTAGACGAGTCACAGGGACGTTAGGAAGTATTTCTTCAGTCATAGAGTTGTCAGGAAGTGGAATAGCCTAGCAAGTGAAGTAGTGGAGGCAGGAACCATACATAGTTTTAAGAAGAGGTATGATACAGCTCAGGAAGCAGAGAGAGAGAGGACCTAGTAGCGATCAGTGAAGAGGCGGGACCAGGAGCTGAGTCTCGACCCCTGCAACCACAATTAGGTGAGTACAATTAGGTGAGTACACACACACACACACACACACACACACACACACACACACACACACACACACACACACACGCACACACGGGGCCAGAAGCTGAGTATCGACCCCTGCAACCGCAATTAGGTGAGTACAGTGGAAAGACCAAGATGATCCCTTGATTCACCCAAAGCTGTAGAGAGGCCAAAACGAAGTGCACTAGAGTATGGCAAAAGTATAGAGGACAAAGGACCCAAGAAAACAAGATTAGCCGAAGAGCCAAAAATGTAAATGCATGGCTAAGGAGGGAGGCCCAGCTGAAATCCGAGAATGATATAGCATCGATAGACATATCTGACCCAAAGCTGTTGTACACCCACATCAGGAGGAACACGATAGTCAAAGATCAGGTAATCAGACTGAGGAAGGAAGGAGGGGAGATCACAAGAAACGACAAAGATGTGAAGAGCTCAACACGAGATTCAAGGAAGTGTGTTCAGTGGAGACAGAAACGACCCCATTAAACCAGCAAGTGCTGGACACACTACAAACAGGTAAAGGAGGTGAAGAGGCTGCTAAATGAGGTAGATACCTCAAAGGCGGTGGGACCGGACATGTTTCCGTGGATCCTGAGAGAGGGAGCAGAGGCACTATGTGTGTCAGTGACAACAATTTTCGGCACATCTATCGAAACAGGGCAACTACCTGAGGTGTGGAAGACGGCAAATATAGTTCCAATCTTTAAGAAATGAGATAGACAGGTGGCATTAATCTACAGACCAGTGTCACTGATATGCATAGCTTGCAAAGTCACAGAGAAGCTAATCAGGAAAAGACAGGTGGGACACCTAGAAAGGAATGAGACTATACACGATAACCAGTACGGTTTCAGGGAGGGGAAATCCTTCTTCAGAAATCTTCGGGAGTTTTACAACAAGGTGACAGAGGCAAGACAGGAGAGAGAGGGGTAGGTAGACAGCATCTTCTTGGACTGCAAGAAGGCTTTCGACACAGTTCCTCACAAGAGATCAGTGCAAAAGCAGAGGAGCAGGCAGGAATAGCAGGAAAGGCATTGTCATGGATCAGAGAATGCTTGACAGGAGGGGAAGAGTGATGGTAAGTGACGAGGTGTCATATTGGGTGCCTGTGATGAGCGGAGTTCTATAAGGTCAGTCCTAGGGCCGGCTATTTCTGGTATATGTGAATGACATAACGAAAGGTGTCCCTGTTTGCAAATGATGCGAAGATAATGCGAAGAATTCAAGTGGATGAGGATCAGGGAGGACTACAAAGGAATTTGGGCAGGCTGGAAGCCTGGTACAACACTTGGCTTTTGGAGTTTAACCCCAATAAATGCAAAGTCATGAAAATTGGGGAAGGTGAAAGAAGACCACAGATAGAGTACAGGCTAGGGAACTAAAAACTTCTAACCTCAATCAAGGAAAATGGATCTTGGGGTGAGTATAATACCGAGTACATCTCCTGAGGCACACTTCAATTAAATAACTCTTTCAGCCTATGGGCGCCTGGCAAACGTAGGAACAGCGTTTCGACACCTGAGTAAGGAATCATTCAAGACTGTACACCGTGTACGTCAGGCCCATATTGGAGTATGCAGCACCAGTATGTAACCCACACCTGGTAAAGCACGTTAAGAATTAGAGAAAGTGCAAAGGTTTGCAACAAGACTAGTCTCGGAGCTAAGGAGTATGTCCCACGAGGAGAGGTTAAGGGAAATCAACCGGACGACACTGGAGGACAAGAGAGATAGGAGGGGACATGATAACAACATATAAAATACTGAGAGGAATTGACAGGGTGGATAACGACAGGATATTCCAGAGATGTGATACAACAACAAGGGGTCACAGTTGGAAGTTGAAGACTCAGATGAGTCACAAGGATGTTAGGAAGCATTTTTTCAGCCATAGAGTTACCAGGAAGTGGAACAACCTGGAGAGTGATGTAGTGGAGGCAGGATCCACACATATTCTTCTTCTTGATTCGCCGTACTCTTCCAGGCAGGGTCTTTTCCAGATGGTGACTTGGCCTTGGCTCCCTGTCTTGGGAGTGTCTGAGACCTACGTCTGCCATGGGAGGAGGTACAAGTACCTCCTCATCTTCTGGGACCAAATGTCCCCAGGCCTAGCCCCATTCTCAGCCCTCACGGGGCTCGTAGGGAGAAGTTAGGCCTCTGCCATCTTTCCCGCCCCAGGGGGGCTCGTGTGAATGGCAGTCTTGTGAGCTGCAGGTGGTAGCAAGCTCTGGCCATATCCACACATAGCTTTAAGAAGAGATACGACAAAACTTATGGAGCAGGGAGAGAGTGGACCTAGAAGCGACAGCGAAGAGGCGGAGCCGGGAGCTGCGAATCGACCCCTGCAACCACAAATTGGTGAGTACACACACATATCCACGCTTGTATGTATGTGTTACTGCACTTCGGGGTGAAGGAACTTGGCTACTATTCTGTACTCGTTTAACCTTTTGCATTTAGGCACGGAAACTGTACTGGCGGGCTGGTGGTGTTGCATTGCAAGATTGTATTGCAGTATTTATGAGGGTACGCGCGTGTAACTACCGATTTGAATTAGCGAGGATTGAACCGCAGCTCCTGAGCTTATCTTTTGAATGTCCGTCCAACCGACGTGATTTACCTCTCACGTATTATTATTTTTTTTAATTCTTCAGGTATCAAGCTCTCTGCTAAATATAACTTGATAAGATCCTGAAGTCAATTCCTGATTAGCCAGAAGTGCGCCTTATTTCTCATTTATGGTTCTCAGGTTCAGATATGCGACCAACAACAGTCTACTTGCTCTTAAGTATTTGTTTGTTTGTAGGTGAAAATGGGTAGCAAGCGTTAGGAGCATTGCCACTTGTCTCGCCTTACCCCAGGACTGAGCCAAGGCCCTTTGGTTATAGTTTAGGAAAGCCTGGGTGAGAGAGGCCTTGCAGGTGTGCAGCATCTTGTAAAGATCTGGAATGGCGTTGGTGTCTAGACCTTTCTTTTCACACACACAATAAAAAGAGAATTGGACATTCACGCTTTAGATATATTCCTGGCTTGTGGGTCATTTTGTTCCACCACCTCCGTGCAACTAGTGGCGTGCCACTGACTTGTACTTATGTAAAGTGTTATGTCCGCTTCGTCAGTCCTTTAGATATCATCATTTTTTTTTTCAAAGAGGTACCTGCTTGGATCTGTGTGAATTTCTAAGATGGATACGGCATTTATTTACCATTTAACGAGTAAACGTATCTTAATATTTTCAACAGGATGTTCTTGTGAATGATTCATTCGTTCATTCGTTTAAACATGTATGAATGTGTGTACTTGCCTGTTTGTGGTTGTAGGTGGGTTGAGTCATGGCACTTGGTCCCGCCTACTAACCTGTCATGACCGGCTTCACTCCCTTCTAACCTTGTGGGTCTTTTTAAATTTATTCTTAAATTGAGAGAAGGCTGAGGGACTTAAGTTGAGGATGAAGGATCGGAGTGGCATTAGTAGGGGTCGGGGGAGGGGGATGGGCCTCGTTAGATCTGGTAGGTAGGGGAGGGAGTTGGATGGTAGTAGGGGTAACATTTTTCATTTCCCTCAGTGCTCTCACCACTCTCCTCCCCTCGTTAATAAATAAATTATCTTTCCCTGCGGTGTTAACACTTTATTAATCAGGTTCAGTCCACTCAACCTTCTCTGTATCCCACTGTATGTAATCAGTTTTGGATTCAGTAGTCCTTCGCCTGTTTTTTATATTTTACAAAAATTATTCCCGTGTACATTCTTTTCTGAACGTGTCGAAAAGGGATAGACGCTGCATGACCCATACGGGTTTAGAGTAAAGATAATAATAAAAATTAAAGAGGAAGAAAATTTCGATTAGGGAGGGTAAGTACTACATTATTTTTTAAGAACTAACCAATATTTTTTTTCGGTTTTCTTCTCACTTTAATATTGAATGTACTTTTTCACGTTTTTACGTTTAACTTTTTTCTCATATTTCTGGCTCCTAATTCTTGTATTATACTGTAACTGGTAATGTTTCTTGTGGTTTTTGGCGATTGTTATCTCTGAGCTCGAGAAGGCTGACATAAGTTGCAAACTTTCCTTGGGACAGCGTTGCGCTCTGTTTGGAGTTTTATCAAGTCATGACTTACGAAACTCTACATTGAGCGAAACGTTGTCTCAATAAATGCTTGTTCTTCATGGTGCGTCGTTATTATGTTCGTCAGGTATATCGTCCACCACTCGACGTGATGCAGCTACTTTTGCCGTCTTTTATTTCACCTGTGCACTTACCTGGAGGTTATTCCGGGGATCAACGCCCCCGCGACCCGGTCCATGACCAGGCCTCCCAATGGATCAGGGCCTGATAAACTAGGCTGTTACTGCTGGCCGCACGCAGTCCAACGTACGAGCCACAGCCCGGCTGATCCGGCACTGACTTTAGGTATCTGTCCAGCTCTCTCTTGAAGGCAGCCAGGGGTTTATTGGTAATTCCCCTTATGCTTGGTGGGAGGCTGTTGAACAGTCTTGGGCCCCGGACACTTATGGTGTTTTCCCTTAGCGTACCAGTGGCGCCTCTACTTTTTATTGGCGGCATTTTGCATCGCCTGCCCAGTCTTTTACTTTCGTAGGGAGTGATTTCTGTGTGCAGATTTGGGACCATTCCTTCCAAGATTTTCCAAGTGTAGATTATGATATATCTCTCCCTCCTGCGTTCCATCGAGTACAAGTCAAGTGCTTCCAAGCGTTCCCAGAAGTTAAGATGCTTGACAGAACTTATACGTGCAGTAAAGGATCTCTGTACACTCTCTAGATCTGCGATTTCACCTGCTTTGAATGGAGATGTTAATGTACAGCAGTATTCCAGCCTAGAGAGAACAAGTGATTTGAAAAGGATCATCATTAGCTTGGCATCTCTCGTTTTGAAAGTTCTCATCATCCATCCTATCATTTTCTTTGCACGTGCGATCGTGGCACTGTTGTGATCCTTGAAAGTGAGATCCTCAGACATTACTACTCCCAGGTCCCTTACTAAGTCTTTTTGAACGTTTCTATCTTTTTTTTTTATCTTTCCGCACATGAAGTTTCGAACTTTTCCTTTAGTTATATAAGGTTTTAATTTCTAGTTCCTTGAAGACTTCTCATCTAGTTATACTAAGTTTTATATTCATCTTTGATATTTTGTTAGACGTATCAGGTTTTAATTTTAGTTCCTGGGTGAGTTTCCCTCTAGTTAACTTCAGTTCTCTGCGTTTTTTCTGTATAGTTTTATTAGGCTTTAATTTCAAGCTCTATACCAGTTTTTTCTTCTAGTTATACTAGAAAAAAGGAAGTAGCATACTTTCTGGTTACCGGGCGACTTTTCCATAGAGTTGAAACAAGGTTTCAATTAATTCCTTGGCATTTTTTTTGCTCTAGTTCTGTTTGGTTGTGGCCCCTTTAATTCCTAGGTGTTCCTACAGTTTAGTGCTCTGTTGCTGTATCTGATTCTGATTCTTGCTTTATTTCGCTTAAACTCTGTCATCTCTTGTGTAGATTTCTTGTTCACATTGATCTTACGATTTAATGCCAGCAACTTCAGTTATAACTTATCTTCCCTCATATTGTGTCTTTTACTGCACTCCTACGGCATTGCTTAAATTAAAATACAGAAAATAATATTGTTAAGTTTAGTGGAAGCGTTAAGAATTGACGGTGGGTACGTCGTAAGAAAATGAACGTAGTAAAAATGAGGACATGATATCATGATACAAATTACACAAACGTTCATGTTTTGCTGAATGTGTGAGTTGAAGCTGAATGGTTTATCCAGTCTCACTGATCTCGACTTCCCTCAGCTTTATAACCTAGTTTTTTTGGTTTGTTTTCCCCCTCTCCATACACCGCTTTACACAGCCGATTTTCACAGTTAATAAAACCTTACCTTACACCGAGACTTGTCTCGTTTACACGATCATACCAGCGACATATTTCCGCGTTGCACCGACACAGGATCACGATGGTATACAACATTTCTAGTTTATAAATTTGACGAAAACACGAGCTCCTAGGAGACGCCCTTATTGTGAAGCCTCTTGGTTAAGATGCAGCGCCTTGTATTATAAAAATTTTAAGACCGGAGAAGGAGCCAGCGTGGTTTTAGATATGTTAAATCTTGTCTTGCAAATCTGATGAGGATCTGACAGGAGAACAAAAGTTAGATAGGAGGGAGAGAAGGATGGGTGAACTGCATATTATTCATCTGTAAGAAGATGTTTGATACAGTACTGAACAAGAGACTGGGTCAAAAGCTAGAGCAGGCAGGAACAGCAGAGGAAAGCATTATATTGCATCAAGGGAAAGCGAACAGGAAGGAAACCAAGTGTTGTTACTCCGGGAATTGCTGTTGGGATGGACAAGTATTGCGAGTTGAGTTATACAAGGAGTATACCTGGAGGGCATTCCGAGGGGTCAAAGCCCTCGCGGCCCGGTCCATGATCACAAGGGTCAATACTGGGACCCGTACCGTTTCTTGTGTACGTAAACGACATGACAGAAGAAATAGTCAAGACGTATTCCTGCTCGCAGATGATATAAAACTAGTGAAAATATAAACAGGAGTAAACCAGGAAAGACTACAAATGGCTCTGGACAAGCTGCAGAATGGGTCTGACAAGTCGCTACTAGAATTTAACCCCAGCAAATGCAAAGTTATGAAAATTGAGGAAGGGCAAAGACGACCGGAAGCAGAGTACAGTCTCGAGAGACAAAGGCTGCAAACCTTCCAAAAAGAGATGAGCCTCGGGGTGAGCCTAGTTCTGAGCATAATACCTGAGGCACATATGACCCGAATAACCACTTCAGCAGATATGTGAATGACAAATTTAAGGAGAGCTTTCAGGAATCTCAAAAAAGGAATCATTCAAGACACAATATTTGGCATTTGTCAGGCCTTTCCTGGAGTATGCAGCACCAATATAGAACCCATATCTAATAAAATATTATGAAGCTAGAAAAAGTGCATAGGTTTGCAATAAGATTTGTTTCAGAGCTAAGGGGTATGAACTGTGAAGAGAGACTAAAGGAATTATACCTGATGACATTAGAGGACAGAAGAACTAGGGGTGACATGATTATGATATGAAAAATACTAAGAAGGGATGGTAGGGTGGACAGGGCACAACTTGAAGTTAAACGCACAGTTGAGTCACGAGGATGTTAAGAAATAGTTCTTTAGCCTTATAATGGTGAGAAAGTGGAACAATCTAGCGTGATAAGGCTCACACAGCCAGGAGAAGAATCTCGACACCCGCAACCTTCAATAGGCAAGTACAATCCTAACAAGTGCAGAGTAATGAAACTTGACACCGGGAAATGGTAACTTGAGACGGTACTACCTGGTAGGGAAGCGGCTCGTGAAAGCTGACACTGGAGTAGACATCAAGTCACAGTCTGTCCTAACGCTAACTTTGGTTTTCGTACTATAATTCGGTTTCTTTGCGTACTCTATTTAAATTAGGCTAACGTCAGTTAATCGAATATTAAATATATCCTATAGTACTACTTAAAAATGCAGTATATATATATATATATATACATATATATATATATATAGATATATATATAAATATATATATATATATATATAGAAATATATAGAGATATATATATATATATATATGTTTAAATATATCTATATATATCTATATATATATCTATATATATATATATATATATATATATATATATATATATATATATATATATATATATATATATATATATAAAAGACTCACTGGGTAAGCTAAATGATCTTTCCCATTTCAGTGTCATAGCGTTACCAAAAGTTTTAAATCACTGTAAAAAAATGATAGCTTAGAATAATTGGTTTGCGTGCCAAGCCTGTCCCTTGATGCTTTCACACGGACCATGGGTAGCATATTCTAGGATAGTAAACGTAACGATGACCTTCATACACACACACACACACACACACCTTCAAATTGCTATTTATTGCATCCATACCACTTGTCCTGTGGTGCACAGCACACTGTGGAACACTAAATGCACTTCGATAAAACTTAGAAATAATTATTATATTCACGAGAAAGCGCTAAAGAGGTAGAGAATGGAAGGTAACCAGCTTCCTCTGAAGGAAGTTAAGATTAACCTCAATTCCTTTAATAATAATATCTTTATTTCCACAAGTACATGCACAAGGTATATAGACCTAGTTGACATCAATGACATGCTACTATATAGACAGCCGCTTGTTGTGCAGAACATTTCGGGCAAATTAAGTAAATTTTGTCCCAGGATGCAACCCACACCTGTCGACTAACAGCCAGGTGCCCATTTTTCCTGATGGGTGAACAGGGACAACCGGTATAAGGAAACATGCCCAATGTTTTCACCCTTGCCGGGAATCGAACCCTGACACCTCAGCGTGTGAAGCGAAAGCTTTTGCTACCAGGCCACGAGCCATCTCGATATCTTTCTTTCTCCCTCCCCCCATCTTTAAGCCTGTGGA
Source organism: Cherax quadricarinatus (assembly GCF_038502225.1). Lineage (NCBI taxonomy): Eukaryota > Metazoa > Arthropoda > Malacostraca > Decapoda > Parastacidae > Cherax > Cherax quadricarinatus. The sequence continues at coordinate 10,113,427 of NC_091316.1, forward strand.
GTAAATACGAGAGCGTTGATGACCAAGAGAGCATAAAAATTCACAGTACTGTGGCTGGAATAATTCACAAGAAATCAACACTGATGAAGAAACCTCAGACGATGTTTCGGTCTGCCTTGGACCATTATTAAATAAGAACAGCTGTGGCTTTGTTTTGGACAGACCAATAAGTCGTCTAATGGTTATATAATGGTGACCGAGGTAATAGAGGGTGGTGATGAGCAAGAATAATTCCATAATGACGGTATTTGTATTGAATATCCTATATATATTTTTTTACCAAAATTCAAACATTAAAGAACATTATCGTTATATATAAATTAGTACACTCCAGGGAAGTAAAGTTAACTTTAAAGATTTCTAGGAGTGATCAGGGGATTGGAAAATCCTTCCGCTCGTTAAAAAACTATCGTTCACGACTCTCATACACGAGGCTCTTAACGTATGGGCGAAATGAAAAGAAAATTGATCTAAACTCAGATCTTCCTAGCCTGATTGAAAAGATGAGACCTGTTTCTCCTTCTATTTTCGTCTTGTGACATGTTATAAGAATATAAAGCAAACAAATCACTTAGGATATGTGAAAAAACCTGTTTAATGGAGTTGTGGGTGTTGAATTAGATATATTTATTTTCCGTGGCTCGGTTGATAGCGTACTCAGCTCACACAATGAGTGTCCGGGGTTCCATCCCAGGTTCGGGTGGAAAAGTGGGGCATGTTTCTGGTGGCCTGGTGGTTAACGCTCTCGCTTCACACGGTGAGGGCCTGGGTTCGATTCCCAGCCAGAGTAGAAATATTGGACGTGTTTCTTTCCACCTGTTGTCTATGTTCCCCATCAGTAAAATGGGTACCTGGGTGTTAGTCGACTGGTGTGGGTCGCATCCTGGGACACTGACCTAAGGAGGCCTGGTCACAGACCGGGCCGCGGGGGCGTTGACCCCCGGAACTCTCTCCAGATAAACACCTGCTGCCCCTGTTCAACTAGCAGTAAGCAGGTACCTGGGTGTTAGTCGACTGTTGTGGGTCGCATCCTGGGGGTGGTAGTATACCTTAGATAGGGCTGGAATTTGAAATGAACTGAGATACAATAAACAGCTCTTAGCCTCTAAAATTGATTAGTGTAAAAAAGATAGTTTACCGGCTGGGTTCATTGCGTGAGGGTTGTGCCCTGGTAGTGATACCTTCATGTATTGGTGTATGTTATGTGCTGGATGCTTCAGTTGAAAATGGTAAACTTTAGGCGAAGTATTGACAGTGCCTTTTGAACTGTGATGCGAAGTTCAGCAATTATTTGTGATCAACCCATTTTACCTGCCTTCTTGTCTGCAGCAAAACTAGCTTACCTGACAGATTTTTTCCCGGGTTTTACCCTTGTGAGTTTAGCGCTTTGTAATAATAATAATAATAATAATAATAATAATAATTTTGCTGGCTTTGAATGAAGTGAATGTAGGTATCCAGGGTGTCAGCGCCAGTGTTCAAATAAACACACACACGCACACACACACACGCACACACACGCACGCATACACACATAGGCAGGTATAACAGGGAATTCACTGTAATGGATCAGGGAATACCTGTCGGGAAGACATCAGCGAGTCATGGTACGTGACGAGGTTTCAAGATTGGGCGCCTGTGACGAGCAGTTTCCCACAGGGGTCAGTCCTAGAACCGGTGCTGTTTCTGGTGTATGTGACCGACATGATGGAAGGAATAGACTCAGAAGTATCCCTGTTTGCAGGTGATGTGAAGTTGATGAGAAGAATTCAATCGGACGAGGACCAGGCGAAACTACAAAGGAATCTGGACAGGCTGAAGGCCTGGTCCGGAAATTGGCTCCTGGAGCTCAACCCCACCAAGTGCAAAGTCATGAAGATTAGGGAAGGGCAAATAAGACCGCAGACGGAGTACAGTCTAGGGGGCCAGAGACTACAAACCTCACTCAAGGAAAAGGATCTTGGGGTGAGTAAAACACCGGGCACATCTGAGGCGCACATAAACCAATAACTGCTGCAGCATATGGGCTCTTTGCAAACCTAAGAATGACATTCCGATATTTTAATAAGGAATCGTTCAGGGCCCTGTACACCGTGTATGTCAGGTTTGTATTGGAGTACGCAGCACCAATTTGGAACCCACACCTAGCCAGGCATATAAGGAAATTAGAGAAAGTGCAGAAATTTGCAACAAGACTTGTCCATGAGCTAAGGGGCATATCCTACGAGGAGAGGTTAAGGGAAATCGACCTGACTACACTGGAGGGCAGGAGAGATAGGGGGAATATGATAACGACATATAAAATGCTGAGAGGAATTCACAAGGTGGATAGAGATAGGATGTTCCAGAGATGGGACACAGCAACAAGGGGTCACAATTGGAAGCTGAAAACTCTGATGAATTACAGGGATGTTAGGAAGTATTTCTTCAGTCACAGAGTTGTCAGGAAGTGGAATAGTCTGGGAAGTGATGTGGTGGAGGCAGGATCCAGACATAGCTTTAAGAAGAGGAAAGACTAAGCTCATGAAGCAGGAAGAGTGACCTAGTAGCGACCAGTTATGAGGCGGGGCCAGGAGCTGTGTATCGACCTCTGCAACCACAACGACGCGCTGGAATCGAAGCAGAAAACTAAGAAAGCGACGTTCTGGTCAAGCTGTGTAAATGCGAATTCTGTAATGTACCTTCTAACCCTACAGAACTACAAAGCAAATTATATTATTGTCTTGGATGAGCATGTGGAGAGCGTCAAGCAGCTGAGCCAGTAGCTAGGGAGATGCTCCTTCCAAGGAACACGTCTCACATGGATACGCAGTTCATTTGAAATGTCTCCCCGTTCCACACACATGTCATTTCATGAAGAGCTAATGGTGTTATCGCCTAATGGAGGACTGCAGATATAATGTACTCATTGAGAAGTATCCGAAGTTATCCAAGCGAGCCTTGTGGGTATTGATGTCATTTGTCATGACACATTCTCGAAGCCCGTTTTTCTGCAATGAAAATAATATATCACCAGAGGATGGATGTTTAGAACGATATGAGTGTAACTCTCCTTATTTGCTCCCAACCTCGCTCACTTTTGTGCTAAAATGTAGTCCCATGGATCGCACTAATAAAAAAACGTAGCATATCAAAATATTTTTTCTTATTTAATTCTTATTAAGATGTCATAAAGTTGGCTGTTTAAACTATGTGCTATTATGTTTTCGCCTAGCTGTTAAAATATGTTTTTATAACGAGGGTAATGGATGTGCATCATGATGCGTGAGGTTGTTGGCAGGGGATACGTGGCCTAGGAAGCTTGGAAATCCCTTCCATGGCGCATAGTCAGGACAGACAAATACCTTAATATAGGGTTGGGGACTAACACTAAGCCACTTACCTAAAACATACAATAAAGATGCTAGAAGTTCTAGCTGACAACGTTTTAATGAAGCTTAAAAGTCACAACGTCCATCAGGTAGTATTGCTGACGAGCATGAAAATAAGGACACGTATAAAAAAATAATTTTTTTTTCACAATCTTTCTCCATTGAAAAATCTCTCCTTAGAGCAAGCAAAACGCTGTCAAAATGAACACTTCTACTACTAAATGTATTTTTATAACTACTAGCGATAATAACAATAATAATAATAATAATAATAATAATCTTTATTTCTCTAGGTGCATGATACAAGTTACACAGACCTAGCTGACATCAGTGACACTATATAGAAAGCCCTTTGTTAAGCAGAGCATTTCGGGAAAATTAGGTTAATTTCATCGCCAGGATGCGACCCACACCAGTCGGCTAAAACCCTGGTACCTGTTTACTGCTAGGTGAAACACACCCAAATGTTTCCGCCGTATCATACCGGGGATCAAACCACGGACCTCAGTGTGTGAACTGAGTGCGCTACCAACCGAGCTACGGGACAAGACCGTGTTTGGAACAATTCACAAAAATAAATAAAAATCGAAAATGAAAACAGAAAAATTTCAGTTCGTTTAGGATCATTACCTATTATCAGGTGAAGTGCTCTTCGAATAGGACTTGCTAAAACGTCTTGTTCTTATTTTCACATTGTAGATTGGTTGTGTTAGGGTAGTGGAGAAAATAGAGTTTAAAAAAATTGGATTAAGTGAAGCCAGGATAAATTGAAGCTTACTGCCATTTTGTCGATGGTGCAAAATCTTAGGCAAAATGGGAAATCACTGCAAAGCCCTTAAGTATTTGTAGGTCAGTTGAGCAAATAGACAGACGGACGAAGATATTTAGCGGAGATGAAAGTAGCTCGCAGTGGAAATAGAAAGCAAAAACAGACCATTTGAAAAATAGATTATCGTCTTGGACAGAGAAAGGCTTCTCGAGGAATTATAAGCAACAAATTTTCATCAGATATGCATATAATTGCTGTAATGAAATATTCGTATGTATGTTAGAAACATTAGGACATGTTTCCATGAGATACCTGCTGTCCCTGTTCATCATCAGTAAAGTGGGTACCAGGGTGTTAGTCGCATTCCGGGACAAAATTGATCTAATTTGCCCGAAATGCACTGTATAACAAGGGACTTTCTGTATAGTAGTATGTCATTGATGTCAACAAGGCCCGTATACCTTGTACATGTACTTGTAGAAAAAAAAGATATTATTATTATTATTGTGTCTAATAGCTACATAAAACTCACATGAATGCTGGCTACAAAGAAGCTTCTATGTATCCTGGCAACAGACACTACCAGATCCCCCCCATCCCCATACCAACACTCCCACACCCACACCTCTCACACACATATCCCCCGCCCACACACACCCACACACATACCCCCTCCCTCCCTCCCTCCTGCTCTTCCCACTCTCCTGACACCACGCAACTCAAAAACTAATTTACGTTTTCCCTTCTTCTGGCACCTTTCTCCCTAATTGTGATGAGTTTTGACACCCATCACCCTGGCAGTAGTGGGCTTAACACCTATCACCCTTGTAGAAGTGGTTTTTCTTGAACTTTCATTGCACCATAACCACAAAGAGCCAATATCCCTCAAGTAGCCCTGGCTATTTTTCCTGCCATTAAGCATTTGTTTTATCGTCTGCTGAGAGGAGGGGGAAGCCGGGGGAAGGGGAAGGTTCCTTTGCCTCAGACTGTGTTCGGATTTATTTATTATTATTAGATTTTCTGGTGGGTGCCTCTATTTCTTTAGGAGTAGGAGGGCAAGTCGAAGGGAATAGGAAGTGGAGAGATGTGTGGTATGTGGGTAGAAAGGTTTGTCGGTATTTTTTGTATGTTTGTGTTTTTTGGAAATAATCTAACGGATTTTCTGGGTGTCAATATCTCCTAGTGGCCAATCTCGACTTTCAACTTTCATAAAAAAAAGAGGTTTAGTTCTGTTATATCAACTCTTCAGGCAAGACACACTGAGCACAGGCGTCTGTTAGTGACAAAAACTCTACGAACATCACACGACAAGTTTCACCATTCTTGACAGTTGTAGAAACACAACTGTTTAGTCTTATTATATTGTTACAGTCTCTGACTGGATTCAGCTTTAGCTAACAGGTCTCTGTTATTATTTGCACGAGGAAGCTATGCAGCCCCCGGAGAATGGAAGGCAGCCAGAAATGTATCAAGGAAAGAGGGTAGATTCATTTCCTTGGCTCAGGAACCCTGGACCGTAATTAAGTCCCTTTAAGGGTGTATATCTGAAACTCTTCGGCTTCTTGAAAGCATTGATCTCCAGTTACTGGACCTCTTGGAAAGGTGGTTGTATTAATAATTTGCGTGGCGCCCTGTACTATTCATTTTGCGAGGGTTGAGATATAAAGAGCTGGGGTTGAGGTATGAGGAATACCTTTCTCGGGTTGAGCAGCGACCGAAACAGGTCCAGCAAGAGTAATCTGTAATAGTTGGTGATATCTGTAGATAAGGAGTCCATAATGTCAACTATACCTGTATTCTAAAACAGTGAACGATGGGGTATATCTAGCCAGTGGTGTGTCACTTATCTTTGCTGATAAGTACTGTTCTACAGTGGTATGTTCACTTGCAGGATAAAGGGCACTGCCCAGTAAAGTCGACCTTGGGGCGAAATCTAAAATAATATTCCTCTAGTGTAGGTAGGTGTATATCATTCAATCTTTCTACATAATTCTTTTCGGTGCTGCGTAGATATGTAAATGGCTCCGAGTTCATATTTCTAAAGGTTTTTCATTGGTTTGTTTGCTGTGCATATGCTTCTGAAGCTATTGTCCTTGAGGGGAGGGGAACACTGTTTTCCTATCCCAGTTTGAACGATGTTTCCGACTTCCGTTTTCCGTCTGTTTTCATCGCCCTGCAC
>NC_091316.1:10122245-10124745 GCF_038502225.1 Cherax quadricarinatus
ACACTACAAGAGAGAGAGGAGAGGATGAACCAGCAAGACTGGACTTAGTATTCACCTTGAGTAGTGCAGATATTGAGGACATCACATATGAAAGACCCCTTGGGGCCAGCGATCATGTGGTTTTGAGCTTCGAATACACAGTAGAGCTACAAGTGGAGGGGGAAGCAGGAAGGCCAGGACAAATGAAACCAAACTACAGGAAAGGGGACTACACAGGAATGAGGAACTTCCTAAATGAGGTTCAGTGGGACAGAGAACTGGCAGGGAAGCAAGTTAATGAGATGATGGAATATGTAGCAACAATGTGCAAGGAGGCTGAGGAGAGGTTTGTACCCAAGGGTAACAGGCATAATGAAAAAGCCAGGATGAGCCCATGGTTCACCCAAAGATGCAAGGAGGCAAAAACCAAGTGTGCTAGGGAATGGAAGAAATATAGAAGGCAAAGGACCCAGGAGAATAAGGAGAGCAGTCGTAGAGCCAGAAACGAATATGCACAGATAAGAAGGGAGGCCCGACGTCAATATGAAAACGACATAGCAGCAAAAGCCAAATCTGACCCGAAGCTGTTATACAGCCACATCAGGAAGAAAACAACCGTCAAGGACCAGGTAATCAGGCTAAGGAAGGAAGGAGGAGAGACAACAAGAAATGACCGTGAAGTATGTGAGGAACTCAAGAAGAGATTCAAAGAAGTGTTCACAGAGGAGACAGAAGGGGCTCCAGAAAGACGGAGAGGTGGGGTACACCACCATGTGCTGGACAGAGTACATACAACCGAGTAAGAAGTGAAGAGGCTTCTGAGTGAGCTAGATACCTCAAAGGCAATGGGGCCAGATAACATCTCTCCATGGGTCCTGAGAGAGGGAGCAGAGGTGCTATGTGTACCCCTAACAACAATATTCAATACATCTATCGAAACAGGGAGATTGCCTGAAGCATGGAAGACAGCAAATGTGGTCCCAATCTTTAAAAAAGGAGACAGACATGAAGCACTAAACTACAGACCAGTGTCACTGACATGTATAGCATGCAAAATCATGGAAAAGATTGTCAGGAGAAGAATGGTGGAACATCTAGAAAGGAATGATCTCATCACCAGCAGCCAACATGGTTTCAGAGACGGGAAATCCTGTGTCACAAACCTACTGGAGTTCTATGACATGGTAACAGCAGTAAGACAAGAGAGAGAGGGGTGGGTGGATTGCATTTTCTTGGACTGCAAGAAGGCGTTTGACACAGTACCACACAAGAGATTAGTGCAAAAACTGGAGGACCAAGCAGGGATAACAGGGAAGGCACTGCAATGGATCAGGGAATACTTGTCAAGAAGACAGCAGCGAGTAATGGTACGTGGCGAGGTGTCAAAGTGGGCACCTGTGACCAGCGGGGTCCCACATGGGTCAGTCCTAGGACCAGTGCTGTTTCTGGTATTTGTGAACGACATGACGGAAGGAATAAACTCCGAGGTGTCCCTGTCTGCAGATGACGTGAAGTTGATGAGAAGAGTTCATTCAATCGAAGACCAGGCAGAAATACAAAGGGATCTGGACAGGCTGCAGACCTGGTCCAGCAATTGGCTCCTGGATTTCAAACCCACCAAGTGCAAAGTCATGAGGATTGGGGAAGGGCAAAGAAGACCGCAGACGGAGTACAGTCTAGGGGGCCAGAGACTGCAAACATTACTCAAGGAAAAAGATCTGGGGTGAGTATAACACCAGGCACATCTCCTGAAGCGCACATCAACCAAATAACTGCTGCAGCATATGAGCGCCTGGCAAACCTCAGAACAGCATTCCGACATTTTAATAAGGAACCGTTCAGGACCCTGTACACCGTGTATGTTAGGCCCATATTGGAGTATGCGGCACCAGTTTGGAACCCACACCTAGCCAAGCATGTAAAGAAACTAGAGAAAGTGCAAAGGTTTGCAACAAGACTAGTCTCAGAGTTAAGAGGTATGTCCTATGAGGAGAGGTTAAGGGAAATCAACCTGACGACACTGGAGGACAGGAGAGATAGGGGGTACATGATAACGACTTACAAAATACTGAGAGGAATTGACAAGATGGACAAAGACAGGATGTTCAAGAGACTGGACACAGCAACACGGGGACACAGTTGGAAGCTGAAGACACAGATGAATCAAATGGTTGTTAGGAAGTATTTCTTGAGCCACAGAGTAGTCAGGAAGTGGAATAGTTTGGGAAGCGATGTAGTGGAGGCAGGATCCATACATAGCTTTAAGCAGAGGTACGATAAAGATCGTGGTTCAGGGAGAGTGACCTAGTAGCAACCAGTGAAGAGGCGGGGCCAGGAACTTGGACTCGACCCCTGCAACCTCAACTAGGTGAGTACACTCACACACACACACACACACACACACACACACACACACACACACACACACACACACACACACACACACACAGACAACAGGCCTAGTGTCTAATCGACATGTGCCTAGGACAAAATGGTAACTAACACACAGACACACACACAT
>NC_091316.1:10129745-10149745 GCF_038502225.1 Cherax quadricarinatus
GTGTGACGCGGTGCAACCCTTTACGGAGCACAGGTTATCTGGGACCGGAATGCTGCTGTATCCGTAGTAACGAGGTCTCGCTTCGAACAGCTGATCAATGTCCACACTGCTGGTTAGCGTCACGTGGCGCCACACTCTGGGTAGACAAGAATGGACAAGAATGGTGGTTAGTTCGTGCAAGGGCTCAGAGGGCACATACACAGAAAGATGAGCATCTCTGTGTATATACGCTGAGAGTTTACTTGAACCCCTTTTTATGGGGATTAAATTATTGATAATTTGTGGTTTTACTGATAAATTGTAGTCTTAATTTATTGACCCACGTGCATAGGATTTATCCTAGTAGGTTAACACGTGGAACAGAAGTGGCAAGGGGAGAAAGGGAGCAAGACGTGTTGTGGGAATAGAGCTTTTCTCTTTAATTTTAAAGAAATTACAAAGAGGAGGAAGTAAGAAATGTTAGATGAGAGTGTAATTGATAGAAGGGTGAATGGTGAGGAGATATACTTTGAGTAACAAAATAGAAGCAAAGAGGGTTAACAGATAATAACAAAATCTAGGGAAGCGTCATGTGAAAGAGATGAGGGGAAGATGTGTTTAACGGAGAGAAGATGAAGAGAGCTTAGTTTAAGAAAACATTAGAGGGCATAACGAGTACAAATTAAGATGATAATGAATTAAAAGAGGAGAGGGCAGAGGATGGAGTCAGGTGTTGCGAGAAGAGAGCAAGACGCAATCAGGAAATGTAGTGAAGTGCTCATTAGGAGTAAGGGAGAAGGGCGGAAAAGCAAATGTTTAATGTTAGAGATGGCATGTAGTGCAGTGTGGCCATTAAGAGGATGGAGAAGTCAGTGTTTATTGTTAGAGACTGCAAAGAAAATATATTAAAGATATTTGAAACGTAGTGGTAGCATCTTGACCTCTCAGACATGCAGAGGCTATGAGACTGCACATCTTGCCCTTCAGTTGCAGTTATGAATTTTAATATCATTTTACATAAATATGAATGTAGAGCAAAGGATCTAACGTTAATGTGCACTTGCGAATCTTCTAAGATACTCTACAAAAGAAAATTTGGCAAGAGCTGGAGCCTGTCCTGGATATATAATGGTGTTAGTGGTGACGTCTTGACCTTACACCCGCGTAAAGGTGGATAGCCCTCATAGGAAAAATAATGCAAGAATTTCCTCTGGAAATTGTTGGTTAGTGAAGAGAGATTATTATCAAAAAGTTAGCGCTACACACGTCTCTTGCACGCCAGCAGCCTTGCTGATCAGAGACAGAGGCAAGGACTAGGTTAGAGGCTCGAGACTCCGCCATTCATAGAGCTGAATAACCCACACGGGATTTTATTTTAATTAAATTTTACAATAATCTTTAAGGACTGAATGTGAGATGTCAGAGAAAGCTGTGATACACACGAGCTGGGAGGAAAAATAAAACTGCATTATATATTATATATACATATATAGAGATATCAATCAAGAATTATATTTGTTGATTATAGATAATTATTGGTATTCATATATGTTTATATATTATCGTAGATTATAAATATATTTGTAATCAATGTTTCATAAATGTTTTAATAATTATATAGTGTTCCCATTATTGTAGACGGGTATATTTAAAACAAATATTATATTATTGAAGGAAATAATGTTAAGTAAGTTCACAAGAGGCTTTAATTATGTGGGAGAACTCAGAGTAGTTAAAACTTATATACAATGAATCAATTAACTGTCGGGGTTGCTGTATAGCCCTTGTGGCTTAGCGCTTCTTTTTGATTATAATAATAATAATAACTGTCGGGGTTATGACACAGAAGCGGTATGGAACTTTTATTAATTAAAAAATTTATACTGGTTCTATCTCTTGTGTTCGACTATCCATTGTGTTGCTACTTTGTGCCTCTACTCTCACAAATTAACTGACGTAAGTAGCTTTCAAGGTTTTAATTTAGTTGAAGTTTTAATTAGTTAAATAATGCACGCTGTGCATTCTTCATAAATTTGTTTCAACTTTATAAATATATGGAGAGTCGGGGAGTGAGGGATTGAGAGGGCAGTTTTTTCAAGTTTATTTGATTAAAATGCAGCCTAAGGCACCTCCCAAACCTAATTTATTATTAATACTACTACTACTACTAATACTACTACTACTAATAATAATAGTAATAATATTATTATTATTATTATTATTATTATTATTCTTAGTAGTAGTAGTAGTAGTAGTGGTGGTGGCGGTAGTGGTAGTAGTAGTAGTAGTAGTAGTGGTGGCGGTAGTGGTAGTAGTAGTACTATAATACTAGTTCCAGCATTGTTGTAGTAGAAGTAATGTAATATCAGTATTTATGTAGTGATTGTACTAGTATTGTTCGAGTACTATTGTAGTTGACGATGATAACGCAACACAAAGATAAATTATACAAATTTACAACGTTTTTTTTTTCGAAATGAGCTTTATCACTTTATGAAAAGGATAACCACAATACACGCATATATATATATATATATATATATATATATATATATATATATATATATATATATATATATATATATATATATATATATATATATATATATATATATATATATATATATATATATGTATATATGTCGTGCCGAATATGTAAAACTGGTCAGTTAGCAAGAACTCATTTGAAATTAAGTCCTTTCTAAAATTTTCTCTTATACGTTTAAAGATATATTTTTTTCATTAATGTTAATGTAAAAATTTATAATTTTGCACCAAAAGGAACTTAGAAAACTTACCTAACCTTATTGTAACAAGAACAATTTATTTTAGCCTAACCCAACTAAATATATTTTAAATACGTTTACAATAATTTAATACTAAATAAACACAGTGAAATATATTTTTTTCGTTAGGTTCAGAATGATTTTGGAGAAATTATTGCATACACAAATTTTCTCTCGTCTTATATGGCAAGATGAGCGTTGCTATTTAAGCCAAAATCGCAAGTTCTGCCTATTCGGCATGACATATATATATATATATATATATATATATATATATATATATATATATATATATATATATATATATATATATATATATATATATATCTTTCTTTCAACACATCGGCCGTATCCCACCAAGGCACGGTGGCCCAAAAGGAAAAACAAAAGTTTCTCCTTTCATATTTAGTAATATATACAGGAGAAGGGGTTACTAGCCCCTTGCTCCTGGCATTTTAGTCGCCTCTTACAACACGCATAGCTTACGGAGGAAGAATTCTGTTCCACTTCCCCATGGAGATAAGAGGAAATAAACAAGAACAAGAGCTAGTAAGAAAATAGAAGAAAACCCAGAGGGGTGTGTATACATATGCTTGTACATGTATGTGTAGTGTGACCTAAGTGTAAGCAGAAGTAGCAAGACGTACCTGAAACCTTGCATGTTTATGAGACAGAAAAAACTATAAATATATATAAATATATATATATATATATAAATATATATATATATAAATATATATATATATATATATATATAAATATATATATATATATATATATATCCCGTCACAGAAGATGAGGGATAGGGAGGAGGGAATGCGGTGGCGGAGGGAGATATAAGATGGTATTTTGATGCGCCTTTCAGGAGACTTGATAAAGCTCCTCCCAAGTGGACCATAGACTACAATAAAGGCTGATCCTAGTGAGATATATTCTTCGAATCTTTGTTGGCAGCTTTTGACATACGCCTAGTAGCGGCAACAGTAGAAGCATAAGACTAGTACTACTAGTAGCAGTAGTAATACTAGTAGTAGAAGTAGTTAATATGATAAATATAATTGTAAAAATATGAGTGATTGTAGTAGTGTATTATTAATTCTAGGCCATTAAAAAATAATGACATTCTTCAGTGTTCTTTTTAATGTTACTAAGCCAGGATACCTCGGCTGGAACATTACCCGTAGTTTGAAAGCGGAAACTACGCGACGTGTCGGCCCATCCTGACATGACTTGTTGTAACAGCAACTTGATAATGGTCAAGACTGGCTGAAACGTCTAGTTTTTACTTCAAAATTGCAAATCAGGTGAGAAAAATAGCAATGACAGTTTCAGAATAAATGAAAATAAAATAGCATACATATTTGAAGAGAAGAGAATAAAAGTTATAAAAGAGGCTTTTACTGGGACAGAGTTACCATGTGTGTAAATCAGTGATTCTTAACCTGTTTTGGGTCGCGCTTCCTAATTTTTAACTATTCAGAAGAGTCTGTTTAAGGAGCAGATATAAATTGATAATATACGTCGTGAGATTTTTGACAGTACTTCTGAGCTGCCGTGGTTCGTACGTTGGTTTACGTGCGGGCGGCAGTAGCAGCCTGGTTGATGAGGCCCTGATCCACCGCCAGGCCTGGTCATGGACCAGGCCATGGGAGCGTTGACCCCCGCAACACCCTCCAGGTCTAGGTCCAGATATACCAGATCGCGAATGCGTGAGAACGTGGCTGAGGAAGCACAACGTAAGTCTCCTTCAGCCTTCACCTTGATTCTGCATTTTGGTCTTGACAACAACCAGGGCAGACAATGTAGCCTGACTGAGATACGTACATCCAAATATCGTCATAATCCGTACAGCTTCAAGATGTGTGGATTCTGATGCAGCGAGAGAGTACAATCTTGCCAGAATAAAAAAAAAACGAGGTTTGCCTAAATCTAGTCACTTTTAGTGGAATTTCATATTTCGATTGACGTAGTTACCACTTAGGATATTTTGAACTGTCTATGGTGAACAAGACCTCCCTACCCCCTTGAAAATCCAAATATGCACATACAAACACATGTTAAGGCAATTCCTTATTTTTGCTTTGGGTTTCCATCTGTGGAAATTACTCACGTCACCCGAGGGGCGAATCCCTCCCGTTTAAAAGCCGCTGGTGTACAACTTTAAAAAAACCTCTACATAGAGGTTTTGTATGGAGCTTTAAGAGCGAAACGATGCTCGGTAGAGGCTTTTTCGACAACATTTCTCTCAACGATTGTTGGCAGTACGTCATGTGGAACCAGTGCCCAAGTTAATATTAATATCGTTCTTCGTTCTTACACATGTTTAACACCCGAGGATTTAGGTGCTAGTCTAGTAATGCGACATCCAAGGTAACATGGGCCGTCCACTCCCTGGTAGTAATTAAACACCTGCTCAAGTATGCCTTAAAGCTGAGAAGCTGGGGATAATCCCCTCGCCACTCTAGGGTACACGCCCCTTGTGTTAGTTTGTCTGTATGAGGTTAGTTCTTGTTCTGTGCGGACGACTCCGATCAAGGGAAACTTGATCAATGGAGAATACATAGTGGGAAGGACTTGTTAAGTGATAGGACTCTGGGACAACTTAGCCACTGAGGTCATCCTAGTGAAGATTACTTTGGGCAGGTCTTGATCAGTGGGGTGTACTGAGGGGAAAGAACTTAGGAAATGATTAGTTTGTTAGATTAAATGCCTATCGACAGCAAGAGGGTCAATATGGCTGCATTTTACCTGTGCACCACCGGTGAAGAATACTTTAACCTTTAATATAGTTAAAAAGTATGCTGTGTACGAGGGTGGATGGGAACGTGAGGGAGGGAGGTGATGAGGAGGCAAGGGAATGAGAATAGTCAGATGAAGGGTGAGGTACTGAAAGTAGGAGATAAAGGCGTAATTTAGGGAAGGTTAGAATGAGAGTTGGGGAGGATGAGTAAGAGTGGAAGGGAGGAAGAGAACAAAATAGCAGCACAACAGTGTACACTATCAAGTGCAGAGTTCGGCAGGGTACTTATTAAAGTATCCTGGAGTGCTCATCATTCCAAGGAGAGTGTTTTGATGCTGGTGAAGGGCTCTTGATCCAAGTAATTAGAACTATCTAACCTCTCCTCAGATCAAACCTGAAGGACCACATAGTAAACTGTTTTGTATCGTTATTGAGTAAAATGTTACTAAATATTTAAAACTGATTAGTGTTAAATAAATCGAAACTTAAGCAGATATAGTGAAGAACGAGAAGAACTGGTGGAGGAGAGGACAAAGAGGTAAGTAAGGACAGGAGAGAATAGAGGACATGAAGGGAAGGAAGCTGGAGATGTGTTGAAAATGTTATGAAATACCGACGACTTGTCGGTGTTTTATACCATTTTCAACATATCTGTCAGAGACAACAGCACAACGGTTCCTTGGTACAGAGAACATTTTTCACAACTTCATCGCTTAACTACTGGTTATCAGTGAGAAGCGATGGGTTCCAGAGGGACCTGCTTAACAAAGGCTTGATGCAATGATCTACAGTTCTTGTCTTCTTGCTTCTACTAGTGAGTCTCATCCCTTGCAACGCCTTCGAGATCTTCCACCTCACCTTCGACAATATTTAAGACTCCATTCTCATGCTTCAGCTTCAAATCGTTCCAGACAGTGGAGCTGAACTCTTCTCCAAGCTGAGGGACTGACCACCTTAAATACTATATCTCCAAGAATGATGGACTGATTACATCATCTTTATTTCGCTACTACACTTGCTGCCTCTGTATTTAACTGAAGAAGTCTACTGTGTAGGCGAAACGTTTCAATAGTAAAGATAC
The DNA here is from genome assembly GCF_038502225.1 of Cherax quadricarinatus. Taxonomy (NCBI): domain Eukaryota; kingdom Metazoa; phylum Arthropoda; class Malacostraca; order Decapoda; family Parastacidae; genus Cherax; species Cherax quadricarinatus. The sequence continues at coordinate 10,136,332 of NC_091316.1, forward strand.
CCAGGAAGGGCAGGACAAAAGGGATGACGGGAGGCAAAGATGGGAGGAAAACGACGAAAAACGAGGAGGAAATGAAGGACAAGGATGGACGGGCGGGAGGAAAGACGGGAAAAGATTAAATTATCATTAAATCCTAATTGAGACGAGCGCCAGCAGGACAAAACAACGTAAATAGCAGGGAAAAATGCGATATAAAAAATAGCAAGAATACAAGTCCGGATAAAAAAAAACATGAGCTGACGTGATAATGTTGCTGAGAGACTTGTTATTATACAATGTAGCTTGTTAATGCTGGCTCAGCATGGAGAGATGTAGTGGCCAACTACGGATACATAAGTTACAAACATGCTGGTAGCTCCTTTTTCTTAAACACTCTTAATTAATAGTAATTACACCAGCTGTTTAGATATCCTTTGTCTCTAAATGAGGTAGAAACCTAGCCAGACAAACCTTAGCCACTTAATAGGTCATTAACTGAGTGTTCCCCATGTTTGGGAACAGACCGAAACGTCGTCGCATGCTTCTCTCTCTCCTATGTACGGGTTATTTTGTGTAATGATTCCTTCGGTGGAGAGTTCTGTGGTCACCTGACCGAAGTCTTCCGTTGTCTTATCGGTCCTCACACCAGAAGCAGTAAAAGTATAATGTCCCTGTTTTCTGACGAACAAAACTCCACCATCACATATTTAAAAGGAAAATGGTGGCGGCCTCTACGGAAGCCTGAAGGAGTGAGGTAGGGTAGTGGCCTGCTATGTCGAGTGATAGACAGGGTGCATTTTCTGCTAATATAAAATAACTGGAAAATCTATGAGTCTCTTCATTAATAGTTCCATAGACCCTGGCAATTTGTGTTTTAATTTTATAAATGATCTTTGACTGGTGTTGAATTTTGTATTCACATGCGAGGCTGGGTCAGGATTTCTGAATTCTGAACATTAAACTTGTAGGTGCGGCTGTGCGAAATGTTCTGCCTTTCGCAGTGTGAGGTTCGAAAGAAACCACCAGTGTAAGTGTGATCACGCTTCGCATTGGAAGTGTGTTTTTAATGCTATTACTTTAAACCTGTTGCAGCCTGTTCTTAGTAACCCAGCATCATCAATTTTAAATGTAAAATATATTGGCCAGGAGTTTCTCGATACACTAATAGATGTGGCGTTGTGCAGGTGTTTGAACGTCTATCAGCCTCTGGGTATACCATACACAATATCTTATACTTTACATTCGGCAAGAGATACTGTCTTCATGAGACACAATATAAAATACCTTCAATATATAAGATACCTTCACTATATAATATAAGATACCTTCATAGTATAATATACCTTCACTATAGAGTAGCCTCTTAAACATATGAAAGCTGTCAGAGCTCCAGACACTTGCACTCTGAAGATTGAGCAACTTATGCAATATATGGGAACCTTTATTGAGGAAACGTTTCGCCACACAGTGGCTTCATCAGTCCAATACAGATCACAAGGGTGTAAGGAGAGGAGGAGTTTGAGGTAATCAGTCCCTCGGCCTGGAGTTGATGTGTTCAGTCCATCAATCTTGTAGAAAGTACAGCATAGGGCCGTAGACGTGGCTTATATACTGTAGTCAGGTGAGGCGAAGCAGGAGGAGGCGGGGTTATAAGAACATAAGAAAGAAGGAACAATGCAGCAGGCCTGCTGGCTCATGCGAGGCAGGTCCAATTTTCCCACCGGTTATTATGGTACATCCACTAGTCGAAGTAAGTCTTCGTTCAAAGGTTGGACAAGGTTGAAGAATTCTTTGTAGCAACATCATAGGATCTTGTTACAAAGAATTCTTCAACCTTGTCCAACCTTTGGACGAAGACCTACTTCGTCTAGTGGATGTACCACTATAACCCCGTTTTCTCCTGCTTCGCCTCACCTGACTATAGTATATAAGCCACGTCTACGGCCCTATGCTGTACTTTCTACAAGATTGATGGACTGAACACATCAACTCCAGGCTGAGGGACTGATTACCTCAAACTCCTCCTCTCCTTACACCCTTGTGATTTGCATTGGACTGATTAAGCCACTGTGTGGCGAAACGTTTCCTCAATAAAGATTCTCATATGCTAAATAAGTGTCTCGATCTTCAACTTGTCGTTTTTTAAAACATTTATCACACTTTCAATCTGATTTGCCGAACTTGAAGCAGTTGTTTCGACTTTTGGGTTCCATCCTTTTCACTGACATGTCTTGGTGTTCCTGGGCTGACTTTGACTCGCTGCGGTTTCTAAGGGTTAATTACAGTTAGAGAGTTTATATCTAGGTGTAAATAATGGTCCACCAGCCATTCTTATACTAATTGTATGAAGTACAATGCTCATAAATGGATTCATAGTAGATTATTTCACAGAAGAGCAAAGATCTTTTAAAAAGCTTAGGTGATTTCATGAACTTTTAAATGGAAGTGCATATTTCTTTAAATTTTCATAATGTATTAAGACTGAATTATTATTAGTGGTGGAGTCAGTATTTTCACTACCGTATGTGAGAATTTTAATTTTTCGGACATTTATTGTTATTATAGGAAGAGCTAGATGACCACTGGGGTGTTGCACTCTGACAACCCTATACGTCACGCCCTAACAACCCCATACGTCTTATGCCTCCCTGGTCATGGACCAAATCTAGATCCATGTCAACGAGTGCCATTCTTGGGTGCCTGGGCCCTCCCAGCATTTATCCCATTCCTCCAACACTCGTCTCCATCGCTCCTCTTCTCACCACCTCCACCCCTCTGCTCTCATCGTCCTCTCACCCTGTTATCATTCTCCTCCTCACATTTTCCTCTATTGTAATCCATTCCTTTTCTCCCCTATCTCCTCCTGTCATTTATTTCGTCTTCCTACTCATTATATTGTTTACCACATCTCCTTAATTCCTCATTATTCTATTTTTGCCTTGTCTTCTCCAGGCTCTGTCCTTTCTCTAATTTTAGCCCTGTCCACTCTCTCCTTCGTTTGCAGGCCCTCTCCCTCTCTCCCCATTTTCCAGTTCTATCCCCTCTCTCCATCTTCTCCTTCCTCTCTTTCTCGTCCTTGCCTGACTCCCCTCCTTCACTTCCCTCTCTTTCCTGTGCCTTGTAACGCACTAACATACCTCACTTCTAAAATTTGATACATGGTCTCTGGTGCGCATAAATTTCGAAGTGAGCATTTGTTGCTTACACATATTTCATTAAGTACTAGAAATAAGTGTGTGTGTGTGTGTATTTCACACACACACACGCACGCACGCACACACGCACACACACACACACGCACACACACACGCACACACACACGCACACACACACGCACACACGCACACACACGCACACACACGCACACACACGCGCACACACACACACACACACACACACACACACACACACACACACACACACACACACACACACACACACACACACACACACACACACACAGTCAAGCACGTCAAGAAATTAGAGAAAGTGCAAAGGTTTGCAACAAGACTAGTCCCAGAGCTACGGGGATTGTCCTATGAAGAAAGGTTGAGGGAAATCGGCCTGACGACACTGGAGGACAGGAGGGTCAGGGGAGACATGATAACGACATATAAAATACTGCGCAGAATAGACAAGGTGGACAAAGACGGGATGTTCCAGAGATGGGACACAGACACAAGAGGTCACAATTGGAAGTTGAAGACTCAGATGAATCAAAGGGATGTTAGGAAGTATTTCTTCAGTCATAGAGTAGTCAGGCCATGGAATAGCCTAGAAAGGGATGTAGTGGAGGCAGGAACCATACATAGTTTTAAGGCGAGGTATGATAGAGCTCATGGGGCAGGGAGAGAGAGGACCTAGTAGCAATCAGCGAAGAGGCGGGCCCAGGAGCTGTGACTCGACCCCTGCAACCACAAATAGGTGAGTACAAATAGGTGAGTACACACGCACACACACATACAACAGGCCTAGTGTCTAATCGACATGTGCCTAGGACAAAATGGTAACTAACACACACACCCATACACACATTGAACAAGGCGATTAACTCACTATAAGCAGGTCGAGCATAGGCAACACTGTAAGGGTGGGAGTCAGGTCACAAGAGGTTGTGGACACAAGCGACAACTGAGAATCTACATTACACTCCAACCACAAGCCACCTACTTTTCAGACACATAATAAACCCACACATAATTCGACACATAATTACACACACACACACACACACACACACACACACACACACACACACACACACACACACACACACACACACACACACACACACACACACACACACACACACACACACACACACACACACACACATATATATATATATATACACACATACACAAACACACACACACACACACACACACACACACACACACACACACACACACACACACACACACACACACATATATATACACACATACACAAACACACGCACAAACACACACACAAACACACACAAACACACACACACACACACACACACACAAACACACACACACACACATACGCACATACACATATGCACACGCACATACACACACACACATACATTAACACACACATACACACACACATACACACACACACACACACACGCACGCACACACACACACACACACACACACACACACACACACACACACACACACACACACACACACACACACACACACACACACACACACACACATACAACAGGCCTAGTGTCTAATCGACATGTGCCTAGGACAAAATGGTAACTAACACACACAAACACAAACACAATGAAAGTTCAAGAAAAACCACTTCTACAAGGGTGATAGGTGTTAAACCCACTACTGCCAGGGTGATGGGTGTCAAAACTCATCACAATTAGGGAGAAAGGTGCCAGAAGAAGGGAAAACGTAAATTAGTTTTTGAGTTGCGTGGTGTCAGGAGAGTGGGAAGAGCAGGAGGGAGGGACGGAGGGGGTATGTGTGTGGGTGTGTGTGTGCGTGGGGGGGATATGTGTGTGAGAGGTGTGGGTGTGGGAGTGTTGGAATGGGGGTGGGGGTATCTGACATACACACACAGACAACAGGCCTAGTGTCTAATCGACATGTGCCTAGGACAAAATGGTAACTAACTAACACACACACACACACACACACACACACACACACACACACACACACACACACACACACACACACACACACACACACACACACACACACACACACACACATATATATATATATATATATATATATATATATATATATATATATATATATTTTTTTTTTTTTTTTTTTTTTTTTTTCAACAAGTCGGTCGTCTCCCACCGAGGCAGGGTGACCCAAAAAAGAAAGAAAATCCCCAAAAAGAAAATACTTTCATCATCATTCAACACTTTCACCACACTCACACATTATCACTGCTTTTGCAGAGGTGCTCAGAATATAACAGTTTAGAAGCATATACGTATAGAGATACACAACATATCCCTCCAAACTGCCAATATCCCAAACCCCTCCTTTAAAGTGCAGGCATTGTACTTCCCATTTCCAGGACTCAAGTCCGACTATATGAAAATAACCGGTTTCCCTGAATCCCTTCACTAAATATTACCCTGCTCACACTCCAACAGATCGTCAGGTCCCAAGTATCATTCGTCTCCATTCACTCCTATCTAACACGCTCATGCACGCTTGCTGGAAGTCCAAGCCCCTCACCCACAAAACCTCCTTTACCCCCTCTTTCCAACCCTTTCGAGGACGACCCCTACCCCTCTTTCCTTCCCCTATAGATTTATATGCTTTCCATGTCATTCTACTTTGATCCATTCTCTCTAAATGACCAAACCACCTCAACAACCCCTCTTCTGCCCTCTGACTAATGCTTTTATTAACTCCACACCTTCTCCTAATTTCCACACTCCGAATTTTCTGCATAATATTTACACCACACATTGCCCTTAGACAGGACATCTCCACTGCCTCCAACCGTCTCCTCGCTGCTGCATTTACCACCCAAGCTTCACATCCATATAAGAGTGTTGGTACTACTATACTTTCATACATTCCCTTCTTTGCCTCCATAGATAACGTTTTTTGACTCCACATATACCTCAACGCACCACTCACCTTTTTTCCCTCATCAATTCTATGATTAACCTCATCCTTCATAAATCCATCCGCCGACACGTCAACTCCCAAGTATCTGAAAACATTCACTTCTTCCATACTCCTCCTCCCCAATTTGATATCCAATTTTTCTTTATCTAAATCATTTGATACCCTCATCACCTTACTCTTTTCTATGTTCACTTTCAACTTTCTACCTTTACACACATTCTCAAACTCATCCACTAACCTTTGCAATTTTTCTTTAGAATCTCCCATAAGCACAGTATCATCAGCAAAAAGTAACTGTGTCAATTCCCATTTTGAATTTGATTCCCCATAATTTAATCCCACCCCTCTCCCGAACACCCTAGCATTTACTTCTTTTACAACCCCATCTATAAATATATTAAACAACCATGGTGACATTACACATCCCTGTCTAAGACCTACTTTTACCGGGAAGTATTCTCCCTCTTTTCTACACACCCTAACCTGAGCCTCACTATCCTCATAAAAGCTCTTTACAGCATTTAGTAACTTACCACCTATTCCATATACTTGCAACATCTGCCACATTGCTCCTCTATCCACTCTATCATATGCCTTTTCTAAATCCATAAATGCAATAAAAACTTCCCTACCTTTATCTAAATACTGTTCACATATATGCTTCAATGTAAACACTTGATCTACACATCCCCTACCCACTCTGAAACCTCCTTGTTCGTCCGCAATTCTACATTCTGTCTTACCTCTAATTCTTTCAATTATAACCCTACCGTATACTTTTCCTGGTATACTCAGTAAACTTATTCCTCTATAATTTTTACAGTCTCTTTTGTCCCCTTTCCCTTTATATAAAGGGACTATACATGCTCTCCGCCAATCCCTAGGTACCTTCCCCTCTTTCATACATTTATTAAACAAAAGTACCAACCACTCCAACACTATATCCCCCCCTGCTTTTAACATTTCTGTCATGATCCCATCAGTTCCAGCTGCATTACCCCCTTTCATTCTACGTAATGCCTCACGTACCTCCACCACACTTACAGTCTGCTCTTCTTCACTCCTAAAAGATGGTATACCTCCCTGGCCAGTGCATGAAATTACCGCCTCCCTTTCTTCTTTAACATTTAAAAGTTCCTCAAAATATTCTCGCCATCTACCTAATACCTCCCTCTCCCCATCTACTAACTCCCCTACTCTGTTTTTAACTGACAAATCCATACTTTCCCTAGGCTTTCTTAACTTGTTTAACTCACTCCAAAATTTTTTCTTATTTTCATTAAAATTTCTTGACAGTGCCTCTCCCACTCTTTCATCTGCTCTCCTTTTGCACTCTCTCACCACTCTCTTCACCTTTCTTTTACTCTCCATATACTCTGCTCTTCTTATAACACTTCTGCTTTGTAAAAACCTCTCGTAAGCTACCTTTTTCTCTTTTATCATACCCTTTACTTCATCATTCCACCAATCACTCCTCTTTCCTCCTGCCCCCACCCTCCTATAACCACAAACTTCTGCCCCACATTCTAATACTGCATTTTTAAAACTATTCCAACCCTCTTCAACCCCCCCACTACTCATCTTTGCACTAGCCCACCTTTCTGCCAATAGTCGCTTATATCTCGCCCTAACTTCCTCCTCCCTTAGTTTATACACTTTCACCTCCCTCTTACTTGTTGTTGCCACCTTCCTCTTTTCCCATCTACCTCTTACTCTAACTGTAGCTACAACTAAATAATGATCCGATATATCAGTTGCCCCTCTATAAACATGTACATCCTGGAGCCTACCCATCAACCTTTTATCCACCAATACATAATCTAACAAACTACTTTCATTACGTGCTACATCATACCTTGTATATTTATTTATCCTCTTTTTCATAAAATATGTATTACTTATTACCAAATTTCTTTCTACACATAGCTCAATTAAAGGCTCCCCATTTACATTTACCCCTGGCACCCCAAAATTACCTACTACTCCCTCCATAACATTTTTACCCACTTTAGCATTGAAATCCCCAACCACCATTACTCTCACACTTGATTCAAAACTCCCCACGCATTCACTCAACATTTCCCAGAATCTCTCTCTCTCCTCTACACTTCTCTCTTCTCCAGGTGCATACACGCTTACTATAACCCACTTTTCACATCCAATCTTTATTTTACTCCACATAATCCTTGAATTTATACATTTGTAGTCCCTCTTTTCCTGCCATAGCTTATCCTTCAACATTATTGCTACTCCTTCTTTAGCTCTAACTCTATTTGAAACCCCTGACCTAATCCCATTTATTCCTCTCCATTGAAACTCTCCCACCCCCTTCAGCTTTGTTTCACTTAAAGCCAGGACATCCAGTGTCTTCTCATTCATAACATCCACAATCATCTCTTTCTTATCATTTGCACAACATCCATGCACATTCAGACTTCCCACTTTGACATATATATATATATATATATATATATATATATATATATATATATATATATATATATATATATATATATATATATGTATATGTATCTCAATAACAACACTGCAACTAACCAAGGACTCGAACCCATGCAGCTTTGGCCCTCCTCATGGTGAGCGAAAAGACATGACGCTCTAACCCACAGGGCAACGAACCTTGGAACAAGATACGCAGTGCTCTACCACCGTACCACACTGGTCCAATACCTTGGCTCCCAGCTAACGCTAGACGTTTTGGTCCAAGGCAGCGAGCCTTCAGGCAGGTGGCTTTCAGCTTTTCATCTCATCCCCTGCATGTATCGACCGACGAGAGATTTTTACAATGTTCAGAATTCGCAGAACAGGCGAAATATTCATAAACACTACCTTGTTCCAAGGTTCCTAGGTTCGAGTCTCTTTCGACCTGAGATCATTGTTTTTGAATATTTCGCCTGTTCTTGCGAATTCTCTCTCTCTCTCTCTCTCTCTCTCTCTCTCTCTCTCTCTCTCTCTCTCTCTCTCTCTCTCTCTCTCTTTTTTTTTTTTACACAGGGTTTGACAAGGTTAAGGATCCCTAGCTTTATTGACAAGCTATTTACAGGTTAAGGATTCCTAACTTTCTTGGCAATCTAAGAGCTGTTACCTACATCAGCTCATTTGAAAGCATTTTTATTGTTAAGAGACATACAAGTAGGGAACAGGATGAAGTTGGAGCCATGTGTGGGCCAGCATTTTCATTTGATCAACTGACTTTATCTCGTTGACATCATTATGCTGTACGAATGTGTTCCATACTCGAGTCATCCTGGGTATGTATGATCTCAGATGGAGTAATGTTCTGGAGAAGGGTACAGCCAGAGTGAAGTTGCTGCTTTCTGCCCGTCTTGTGGCATAAAAGCTTGTTTCACGCTGTCCTCGAAGTGGATCCAAGTGTGGTATTTTGACAATATTGGCCTTGTACATAACAGTAAGGCCACCCACATCCCTCCTATGTTGAAGGCTCTGCTGAAATGACAGATCTATCCAGGATGGGTCCAGGCGAGAGATGAGACGTCTTGCTCTGTTCTCTACTCTGTCAAGCAGTCGCAGATGAGAGGGGGGGGCAAGCAAACCAAGAAAGTGGAGCATACTCAAGGTGTGAGCGTACTTGTGCCTCGTACAGAATCTTGCAACCCCTACTGTCAAGCAAATGCGAGATACGGCGAAGTGCTGTAAGCTTCCTGGCTGCCTTGTTTGCAAGATTTACAACATGGTTCTTCATGGTTAGTTTGGAGTCATATTTCACCCCAAGGATATTAACTTCTTCTCCAGGTGCCAACATCCTCCCATTCATCCTTACTACTGCACCAGCATTACCATCATGGTGCTTAGAGACGATCATCATTTGCGTTTTCTCAGGTGCAAATGTTACTTGCCATCTATTTCCCCAAGCTGATATAGCTCTCAGCTATATCAGCTATAATATATATATATATATATATATATATATATACTTGACGTGCTGTTGGAGTGTGAGCAAAGTAACATTTATGAAGGGATTCAGGGAAACCGGCAGGCCGGACTTGAGTCCTGGAGATGGGAAGTACAGTGCCTGCACTCTGAAGGAGGGGTGTTAATGTTGCAGTTTAAAAACTGTAGTGTAAAGCACCCTTCTGGCAAGACAGTGATGGAGTGAATGATGGTGAAAGTTTTTCTTTTTCGGGCCACCCTGCCTTGGTGGGAATCGGCCGGTGTGATAATAAAAAAAAAATATATATATATATGATTATATATATATATATATATATGATATATATATATATATAATATATATGTATATATATAAATATATATATATATATATATATATATATATATATATATATATATATATATATATATATATATATATATATATATATATATATATATATATATATATATATGTGTATATATATGCAAAACAACCACTGTGAAAGAGTAGTGAAATTCCAAGCGTTTTCGTGACTACTCACATTGTCAAGGAACTCTTTCACAGTGGTTGTTTTGCATAATTTAAAATCACCTGTTTACTGTGATCTTATTGCATATATATATATATATATATATATATATATATATATATATATATATATATATATATATATATATTATATATATATATATATATATATATATATATATATATATATATATATATATATATATATATATATATATATATATATATATATATTTTTATTATCACACTGGCCGATTCCCACCAAGGCAGGGTGGCCCGAAAAAGAAAAACTTTCACCATCATTCACTCCATCACTGTCTTGCCAGAAGGGTGCTTTACACTTCAGTTTTTAAACTGCAACATTAACACCCCTCCTTCAGAGTGCAGGCACTGTACTTCCCATCTCCAGGACTCAAGTCCGGCCTGCCGGTTTCCCTGAACCCCTTCATAAATGTTACTTTGCTCACACTCCAACAGGACGTCAAGTATTAAAAACCATTCGTCTCCATTCACTCCTATCAAACACGCTCACGCACGCCTGCTGGAAGTCCAAGCCCCTCGCACACAAAACCTCCTTTTCCCCCTCCCTCTAACCTTTCCTAGGCCGACCCCCACCCCGCCTTCCTTCCACTACAGACTGATACACTCTTGAAGTCATTCTGTTTCGCTCCATTCTCTCTACATGTCCGAACCACCTCAACAACCCTTCCTCAGCCCTCTGGACAACAGTTTTGGTAATCCCGCACCTCCTCCTAACTTCTAAACCACGAATTCTCTGCATTGTATTCACACCACACATTGCCCTCAGACATGACATCTCCTCTGTCTCCAGCCTTCTCCTCGCTGCAACATTCATCACCCATGCTTCACACCCATATAAGAGTGTTGGTAAAACTATACTCTCATACATTCCCCTCTTTGCCTCCAAGGACAAAGTTCTTTGTCTCCACAGACTCCTAAGTGCACCACTCAACCTTTTCCCCTCATCAATTCTATGATTCACCTCATCCTTCATAGACCCATCCGCCGACACGTCCACTCCCAAATATCTGAATACATTCACCTCCTCCATACTCTCTCCCTCCAATCTGATATCCAGTCTTTCATCACCTAATCTTTTTGTTATCCTCATAACCTTACTTTTTCCTGTATTCACTTTTAATTTTCTTCTTTTGCACACCCTACCAAATTCATCCACCAATTTCTGCAACTTCTCTTCAGAATCTCCCAAGAGCACAGTGTCATCAGCAAAGAGCAACTGTGACAACTCCCACTTTATGTGTGATTCCTTATCTTTTAACTCCACGCCTCTTGTCAAGACCCTCGCATTTACTTCTCTTACAACCCCGTCTATAAATATATTAAACAACCACGGTGACATCACACATCCCTGTCTAAGGCCTACTTTTACTGGGAAATAATTTCCCTCTTTCCTATGTACTCTAACTTGAGCCTCACTATCCTTGTAAAAACTCTTCACTGCTTTCAGTAACCTACCTCCTACACCATACACCTGCAACATCTGCCACATTGCCCCCCTATCCACCCTGTCATACGCCTTTTCCAAATCCATAAATGCCACAAAGACCTCTTTAGCCTTATCTAAATACTGTTCACTTATATGTTTCACTGTAAACACCTGGTCCACACACCCCCTACCTTTCCTAAAGCCTCCTTGTTCATCTGCTATCCTATTCTCAGTCTTACTTTTAATTCTTTCAATAATAACTCTACCATACACTTTACCAGGTATACTCAACAGACTTATCCCCCTATAATTTTTGCACTCTCTTTTGTCCCCTTTGCCTTTATACAAAGGAACTATGCATGCTCTCTGCCAATCCCTAGGTACCTTACCCTCTTCCATACATTTATTAAATAATTGCACCAACCACTCCAAAACTATATCCCCACCTGCTTTTAACATTTCTATCTTTATCCCATCAATCCCGGCTGGCTTACCCCCTTTCATTTTACCTACTGCCTCACGAACTTACCCCACACTCACAACTGGCTCTTCCTCACTCCTACAAGATGTTATTCCTCCTTGCCCTATACACGAAATCACAGCTTCCCTATCTTCATCAACATTTAACAATTCCTCAAAATATTCCCTCCATCTTCCCAATACCTCTAACTCTCCATTTAATAACTCTCCTCTCCTATTTTTAACTGACAAATCCATTTGTTCTCTACGCTTCCATAGCTTGTTAATCTCACTCCAAAACTTTTTCTTATTTTCAACAAAATTTGTTGATAACATCTCACCCACTCTCTCATTTGCTCTCTTTTTACATTGCTTCACCACTCTCTTAACCTCTCTCTTTTTCTCCATATACTCTTCCCTCCTTGCATCACTTCTACTTTGTAAAAACTTCTCATATGCTAACTTTTTCTCCCTTACTACTCTCTTTACATCATCATTCCACCAATCGCTCCTCTTCCATCCAGCACCCACTTTCCTGTAACCAGAAACTTCTGCTGAACACTCTAACACTACATTTTTAAACCTACCCCATACCTCTTCGACCCCATTGCCTATGCTCTCATTAGCCCATCTATCCTCCAATAGCTGTTTATATCTTTCCCTAACTGCCTCCTCTTTTAGTTTATAAACCTTCACCTCTCTCTTCCCTGATGCTTCTATTCTCCTTGTATCCCATTTACCTTTTACTTTCAGTGTAGATACAACTAGAAAGTGATCTGATATATCTGTGGCCCCTCTATAAACATGTACATCCTGAAGTCTACTCAACAGTCTTTTATCTACCAATACATAATCCAACAAACTACTGTCATTTCGCCCTACATCATATCTTGTATACTTATTTATCCTCTTTTTCTTAAAATATGTATTACCTATAACTAAACC